>NC_091345.1:22613730-22626230 GCF_038502225.1 Cherax quadricarinatus
GTTCTTAACAGCGTCAGACCTCGGCGTCAGGTCGTAACACGTGGTACATACACCATTGGGGAGGGGGTACTTTGACTACGATATAAGCCCAGGGAACAGCGGGGCAAAGAGGTTGTTGGTGACAGGTCCGTCGAGCGAGAGCTCTGGACAGCCGCGTGTGTAGTGGACCACGCATTTGGGAATCTCGGGTCAGCTGGTCGGTGAATTAAGAGTGAGTACTAGTCCGTGTTACTGATAACATCTACCCTTCCCCCTGGTAATAAGTCTCATAGGTCAATTGCTATATTGTGTAAATTTCCGTCAGGATATGTTGTATTCTAGCCCTTTTATGTTATTAAGTAAACTATAGCCATAGTTCCCATTTTTATTTGTACCTTCATATGCTATTCCCTATTTTGTTAAGCACTGGGATATACAGGAGACGTGCTCACTCGCTGGGATACCTCCGGTAGAGTGGGTAGAGGTCTCACACTGGTGCTACTGGTGTTGCTGGTGCTAATAGTGTTGTTGGTGCTACTGGTGTTGCTGGTGCTACTGGTGTTGCAGGTGCTACTGGTGTTGCTGGTGTTGCAGGTGCTACTGGTGTTGCTGGTGCTACCAGTGTTGCTGGCGCTGCTTTGGTGTGGCTACTGGTGTTGCTGGTGCTGCTGGTGTTGCAGGTGCTACTGGTGTTGCAGGTGCTACTGGTGTTGCTGGTGCTACTGGTGTTGCTGGTGCTACTAGTGTTGCTGGTGCTACTGGTGTTGCAGGTGCTACTGGTGTTGCTGGTGCTAATAGTGTTGCTGGTGCTACTGATGTTGCTGGTGCTACTGGTGTTGCAGGTGCTACTGGTGTTGCTGGTGCTACTGGTGTTGCAGGTGCTACTGGTGTTGCTGGTGCTACTAGTGTTGCTGGTGCTGCTTTGGTGCGGCTACTGGTGTTGCTGGTGCTGCTTTGGTGCGGCTACTGGTGTTGCTGGTGCTGCTACTGGTGTTGCTGTGATGGTGGTGCTGCTATTGCTGTTGTTGGTGCTGCTGTTGCTGGTGAGCGGAGTCCTGCTGTGTTTACATGCTGGCAGTCACATGTTGCTCGGTACGACACTCTCAACCTGACTAGATGATTTCATCTTCCGTCTGGATGGGGTCTTTTAATTTAATACTTGAAGCTCTGCTTAGATTCTGTTTTTCTGCCTTAGTTGGTTTGGTAAATGTTAAGCATGTTGTATCTCTCATAGAAATGGAAATTATGAAAATACAAGAGGCTGTCGTTAATGTTTTCTCATACATAAGGCAACGGGGCGCTGGACCAGGCGATGAGAGAAAAGTTGTTGTGGCCAACTTCCGGAGGTACGATACTTTCCGTAGGACGCTACTCTAACAGCATCTCTAACCTGAATGACTTCAGTGGTGTCTCTGTCACCTTAAGTCTGAAATATGGTACATCAGAACAAGGACTCGGAGCAGCTGTTGGGCTCTGGAGGTGGGAAATGTGTGTATCCTTGCAGCTTGGGAGATGCGTGGGCTGGCAGCATCACAGCGCGATATTAGGTTATCGTCAGGAGAAAACTGTTTAGGATAAGCGTCCAGTGATTGTAGGAGTGTATGTGTGAGAGCACGCGACCTCTCCCACCTGCTGTTTGTTGAGCCAGAAGCCCGTCCATACATACAAGCCAGCAGGTGGAGGTTGTGGCGAGTCTGGCCCTGTCATCCTGGGAGATTAGGTCACGTTGTGTTTCATGTGTGACCTGTTAAGTAGGTCAACATCTGTGAGGGGCGGGGTGACCAGCCATCAGCTGTTGCTCCCAGCTGTTACTCACACTTGTCACGCAATTAGTGGCAATTTTAATTGGCAGCTAAAATAACTCGAGTGTTAAAGTTGATAATTGACGTGCAGACAAATTGCTTGTATTTTTGTGTTTAAATTACAAATATGATCAATCTAATATGTTTGGTGTCAAACTATGTTATTCAGCTTAGATATTAACATTGTGAATAAGTGAAAAATAAATAAAAATCGGTTAGTTGTAATACTGAAAACGCGAGGATTACCAGAAGATAATTTGATAAATCTGCTTTTGAAGGATAACAGGCATCACGGATTACTTATTGTAGTGGACTAATCTTATTTAAAATATAATAAAATTATCATGGCCTGGTGTAGGACCGAGCCGCGGGGGCGTTGACCCCCGGAAACCTCATTCAGGTATCCGTCGAGTATAGGGTGTTGGCAGGTGTGATGGAGTCACCTTCACTTATAAATAAAGACAGTGAAGCAAGTAAATAAAGGTAAGTTGGATACTCTCCTAGAAGTAACATTTTATTATAGCCCCAGAACTATACCCTGGCAAAATTTTATTTTGTTTTATTCACGGGGAAAAGCTAAACCTGTAAGGGTCAAGCGCCAGAATGTACTCCCATTTATATAGGCCAGAACTGAGCTTTATCAGCTGGGTACTGTATCCTAGTCATCAGTACTGTATCCTAGTCATCAGTACTGTATCCTAGTCATCAGTACTGTATCCTAGTCATCAGTACTGTATCCTAGTCATCAGTACTGTATCCTAGTCATCAGTACTGTATCCTAGTCATCAGTACTGTATCCTAGTCATCAGTACTGTATCCTAGTTATCAGTACTGTATCCTAGTCATCAGTACTGTATCCTAGTTATCAGTACTGTATCCTAGTTATCAGTACTGTATCCTAGTCATCAGTACTGTATCCTAGTTATCAGTACTGTATCCTAGTCATCAGTACTGTATCCTAGTCATCAGTACTGTATCCTAGTTATCAGTACTGTATCCTAGTCATCAGTACTGTATCCTAGTTATCAGTACTGTATCCTAGTCATCAGTACTGTATCCTAGTCGTCAGTACTGTATCCTAGTCATCAGTACTGTATCCTAGTCATCAGTACTGTATCCTAGTCATCAGTACTGTATCCTAGTCATCAGTACTGTATCCTAGTCATCAGTACTGTATCCTAGTTATCAGTACTGTATCCTAGTCATCAGTACTGTATCCTAGTTATCAGTACTGTATCCTAGTTATCAGTACTGTATCCTAGTCATCAGTACTGTATCCTAGTTATCAGTACTGTATCCTAGTCATCAGTACTGTATCCTAGTCATCAGTACTGTATCCTAGTTATCAGTACTGTATCCTAGTCATCAGTACTGTATCCTAGTTATCAGTACTGTATCCTAGTCATCAGTACTGTATCCTAGTCGTCAGTACTGTATCCTAGTCATCAGTACTGTATCCTAGTCATCAGTACTGTATCCTAGTCATCAGTACTGTATCCTAGTTATCAGTACTGTATCCTAGTCATCAGTACTGTATCCTAGTCATCAGTACTGTATCCTAGTCATCAGTACTGTATCCTAGTCATCAGTACTGTATCCTAGTCATCAGTACTGTATCCTAATCATCAGTACTGTATCCTAATCATCAGTACTGTATCCTAGTCATCAGTACTGTATCCTAGTCATCAGTACTGTATCCTAGTCATCAGTACTGTATCCTAGTCATCAGTACTGTATCCTAGTCATCAGTACTGTATCCTAGTCATCAGTACTGTATCCTAGTCATCAGTACTGTATCCTAATCATCAGTACTGTATCCTAGTCATCAGTACTGTATCCTAATCATCAGTACTGTATCCTAGTCATCAGTACTGTATCCTAATCATCAGTACTGTATCCTAGTCATCGGTACTGTATCCTAGTCATCAGTACTGTATCCTAGTCATCAGTACTGTATCCTAGTCATCAGTTCTGTATCCTAGTCATCAGTACTGTATCCTAATCATCAGTACTGTATCCTAATCATCAGTACTGTATCCTAATCATCAGTACTGTATCCTAATCATCAGTACTGTATCCTAGTCATCAGTACTGTATCCTAATCATCAGTACTGTATCCTAATCATCAGTACTATATCCTAATCATCAGTACTGTATCCTAATCATCAGTACTGTATCCTAGTCATCAGTACTATATCCTAATCATCAGTACTGTATCCTAATCATCAGTACTGTATCCTAGTCATCAGTACTGTATCCTAATCATCAGTACTGTATCCTAATCATCAGTACTGTATCCTAATCATCAGTACTGTATCCTAGTCATCAGTACTGTATCCTAATCATCAGTACTATCCTAGTCATCAGTACTGTATCCTAATCATCAGTACTGTATCCTAATCATCAGTACTATCCTAGTCATCAGTACTGTATCCTAATCATCAGTACTGTATCCTAGTCATCAGTACTGTATCCTAATCATCAGTACTATCCTAGTCATCAGTACTGTATCCTAATCATCAGTACTGTATCCTAGTCATCAGTACTGTATCCTAATCATCAGTACTGTATCCTAGTCATCAGTACTGTATCCTAATCATCAGTACTGTATCCTAATCATCAGTACTGTATCCTAATAATCAGCACTGTATCCTAATCATCAGTACTGTATCCTAGTCATCAGTACTGTATCCTAATCATCAGTACTGTATCCTAATCATCAGTACTGTATCCTAATCGTCAGTGCTGTATCCTAGTCATCAATACTATATCCTAATCATCAGTACTGTATCCTAATCATCAGTACTATCCTAGTCATCAGTACTGTATCCTAATCATCATTACTGTATCCTAGTCATCAGTACTGTATCCTAATCATCAGTACTGTATCCTAGTCATCAGTAGTGTATCCTAATCATCAGTACTGTATCCTAATCATCAGTACTGTATCCTAATCATCAGCACTGTATCCTAATCAGTACTGTATCCTAATCATCAGTACTGTATCCTAGTCATCAGTACTGTATCCTATTCATCAGTACTGTATCCTAATCATCAGTACTGTATCCTAATCATCAGTACTGTATCCTAGTCATCAGTACTGTATCCTAATCATCAGTACTATCCTAGTCATCAGTACTGTATCCTAATCATCAGTACTGTATCCTAGTCATCAGTACTGTATCCTAATCATCAGTACTGTATCCTAGTCATCAGTACTGTATCCTAATCATCAGTACTGTATCCTAATCATCAGTACTGTATCCTAATAATCAGCACTGTATCCTAATCATCAGTACTGTATCCTAGTCATCAGTACTGTATCCTAATCATCAGTACTGTATCCTAATCATCAGTACTGTATCCTAATCATCAGTGCTGTATCCTAGTCATCAGTACTATATCCTAATCATCAGTACTGTATCCTAATCATCAGTACTATCCTAGTCATCAGTACTGTATCCTAATCATCAGTACTGTATCCTAGTCATCAGTACTGTATCCTAATCATCAGTACTGTATCCTAGTCATCAGTAGTGTATCCTAATCATCAGTACTGTATCCTAATCATCAGTACTGTATCCTAATCATCAGCACTGTATCCTAATCAGTACTGTATCCTAATCATCAGTACTGTATCCTAGTCATCAGTACTGTATCCTATTCATCAGTACTGTATCCTAATCATCAGTACTGTATCCTAATCATCAGTACTGTATCCTAGTCATCAGTACTGTATCCTAATCATCAGTACTATCCTAGTCATCAGTACTGTATCCTAATCATCAGTACTGTATCCTAATCATCAGTACTGTATCCTAATCATCAGTACTGCATCCTAATCATCAGTACTGTATCCTAATCATCAGTACTGTATCCTAATCATCAGTACTGCATCCTAATCATCAGTACTGCATCCTAATCATCAGTACTATATCCTAATCATCAGTACTGTATCCTAATCATCAGTACTGTATCCTAATCATCAGTACTGTATCCTAATCATCAGTACTGTGTCCTAATCATTAGTACTGTATCCTAATCATCAGTACTGTATCCTAATCATCAGTACTGCATACTAATCATCAGTACTGTATCCTAATCATCAGTACTGTATCCTAATCATCAGTACTGTATCCTAATCATCAGTACTGCATCCTAATCATCAGTACTGTATCCTAATTATCAGTACTGTATCCTAATCATCAGTACTGTATCCTCATCATCAGTACTGTATCCTCATCATCAGTACTGTATCCTAATCATCAGTACTGTATCCTAATCATCAGTACTGTATCCTAGTCATCAGTACTGTATCCTAATCATCAGTACTGTATCCTCATCATCAGTACTGTATCCTAATCATCAGTACTGTATCCTCATCATCAGTACTGTATCCTAATCATCAGTACTGTATCCTAATCATCAGTACTGTATCCTAATCATCAGTACTGTATCCTAATCATCAGTACTGTATCCTAATCATCAGTACTGTATCCTAGTCATCAGTACTGTATCCTAATCATCAGTACTGTATCCTAATCATCAGTACTGTATCCTAATCATCAGTGCTGTATCCTAGTCATCAGTACTATATCCTAATCATCAGTACTGTATCCTAATCATCAGTACTATCCTACTCATCAGTACTGTATCCTAATCATCAGTACTGTATCCTAGTCATCAGTACTGTATCCTAATCATCAGTACTGTATCCTAGTCATCAGTAGTGTATCCTAATCATCAGTACTGTATCCTAATCATCAGTACTGTATCCTAATCATCAGCACTGTATCCTAATCAGTACTGTATCCTAATCATCAGTACTGTATCCTAGTCATCAGTACTGTATCCTATTCATCAGTACTGTATCCTAATCATCAGTACTGTATCCTAATCATCATTACTGTATCCTAGTCATCAGTACTGTATCCTAATCATCAGTACTATCCTAGTCATCAGTACTGTATCCTAATCATCAGTACTGTATCCTAATCATCAGTACTGTATCCTAATCATCAGTAGTGCATCCTAATCATCAGTACTGTATCCTAATCATCAGTACTGTATCCTAATCATCAGTACTGCATCCTAATCATCAGTACTGCATCCTAATCATCAGTACTATATCCTAATCATCAGTACTGTATCCTAATCATCAGTACTGTATCCTAATCATCAGTACTGTATCCTAATCATCAGTACTGTGTCCTAATCATTAGTACTGTATCCTAATCATCAGTACTGTATCCTAATCATCAGTACTGCATACTAATCATCAGTACTGTATCCTAATCATCAGTACTGTATCCTAATCATCAGTACTGTATCCTAATCATCAGTACTGCATCCTAATCATCAGTACTGTATCCTAATTATCAGTACTGTAACCTAATCATCAGTACTGTATCCTCATCATCAGTACTGTATCCTCATCATCAGTACTGTATCCTAATCATCAGTACTGTATCCTAATCATCAGTACTGTATCCTAGTCATCAGTACTGTATCCTAATCATCAGTACTGTATCCTCATCATCAGTACTGTATCCTAATCATCAGTACTGTATCCTCATCATCAGTACTGTATCCTAATCATCAGTACTGTATCCTAATCATCAGTACTGTATCCTAATCATCAGTACTGTATCCTAATCATCAGTACTGTATCCTAATCATCAGTACTGTATCCTAGTCATCAGTACTGTATCCTAATCATCAGTACTGTATCCTCATCATCAGTACTGTATCCTAATCATCAGTACTGTATCCTCATCATCAGTACTGTATCCTAATCATCAGTACTGTATCCTAATCATCAGTACTGTATCCTAATCATCAGTACTGTATCCTAATCATCAGTACTGTATCCTAATCATCAGTACTGTATCCTAATCATCAGTACTGTATCCTAATCATCAGTACTGTATCCTAATCATCAGTATTGTATCCTAAGAGAATGATGAATACAGCAACACTGATCAGTTGAAGAATACTTGCAACAGACATCTCAGTGGCATCCCAACTGGTCTCATCACCAGTACTGCATCAACCAACAAACTTATCAGCCCAACACGCTGAAGTGCACTGGCTGGCACTGGTCCAGTTCTCTCCACAACATTCCTACAGTTCTAGGTTATCTTAGAATTTGTAAATATTTTGGAAAAATTCTTCAAACCAGACCAAAAAAAAGTGTAAACTCTGGTAGTGTAGCTACAACACTGATCCTTCTTAGTATTTACCGTTGTCGCCTCTTTCTTTGTCCAGTCGTTTCTCCTTGTCTATAAACATTGCTCTTCATTTTCCATTTGTCACTGCTGATAACACCTCGTTACCCTGTCACTGCTGGTAACACCTCGTTACACTGTCACTGCTGGTAACACATTACCCTGTCACTGCTGGTAACACCTCGCTACCCTGTCACTGCTGGTAACACCTCGCTACCCTGTCACTGCTGGTAACACCTCGTTACCCTGTCACTGCTGGCAACACCTCGCTACCTTGTCACTGCTGGCAACACCTCGTTACCCTGTCACTGCTGGCAACACCTCGTTACCTTGTCACTGCTGGCAACACCTCGCTACCCTGTCACTGTTGGTAACACCTCGCTACCCTGTCACTGCTGGTAACACCTCGCTACCCTGTCACTGCTGGTAACACCTCGCTACCCTGTCACTGCTGATAACACCTCGCTACTCGGGCAACGGTGGCAACACCTCGTTACCTTGTCACTGCTGGTAACACCTCGTTACCCTGTCACTACTGGCAACACCTCACTACCCTGTCCCTGCTGGTAACACCTCCCTACCCTGACACTGCTGGCAACACCTCGCTACCCTGTCACTGCTGGGAACACCTCGTTACCCTGTCACTGCTGGCAACACCTCTCTACCCTGTCACTGCTGGCAACACCTCTCTACCCTGTCACTGCTGGCAACACCTCTCTACCCTGTCACTGTTGGCAACACCTCGCTACCCTGTCACTGCTGGCAACACCTCGCTTCCCTGCCACTGCTGATGACACCTCGTTGCCCTGTCACTGCTGGTAACACCTCGCTACCCTGCCACTGCTGGTAACACCTCGCTACCCTGTCACTGCTGGTAACACCTCGCTACCCTGTCACTGCTGGTAACACCTCGCTACCCTCTCACTCCTGATAACACCTCGCTACCCTGTCACTGCTGGTAACACCTCGTTACCCTGTCACTGCTGTTAACACCTCGCTACCCTGTCACTGCTGGTAACCCCTCGCTACCCTGCCACTGCTGGTAACACCTCGCTACCCTGCCACTGCTGGTAACACCTCGCTACCCTGCCACTGCTGGTAACACCTCGCTACCCTGCCACTGCTGGTAACACCTCGCTACCCTGCCACTGCTGGTAACACCTCGCTACCCTGCCACTGCTGGTAACACCTCGCTACCCTGCCACTGCTTGTAACACCTCGCTACCCTGCCACTGCTGGTAACACCTCGCTACCTTGTCACTGCCGGTAACACCTCGCTACCCTGTCACTGCTGGCAACACCTCGCTACCCTGTCACTGCTGGCAACACCTCGTTACGCTGTCACTGCTGGCAACACCTCGCTACCCTGTTACTTTTGGCAACACCTCGCTACCCTGTCACTGCTGGCAATATCTCTCTCCCCTGCCACTGCTAACACCTCGTTACCCTGTCACTGCTGGTAACACCTCGTTACACTGTCACTGCTGGTAACACATTACCCTGTCACTGCTGGTAACACCTCGCTACCCTGTCACTGCTGGTAACACCTCGCTACCCTGTCACTGCTGGTAACACCTCGTTACCTTGTCACTGCTGGCAACACCTCGCTACCTTGTCACTGCTGGCAACACCTCGTTACCCTGTCACTGCTGGCAACACCTCGTTACCTTGTCACTGCTGGCAACACCTCGCTACCCTGTCACTGTTGGTAACACCTCGCTACCCTGTCACTGCTGGTAACACCTCGCTACCCTGTCACTGCTGGTAACACCTCGCTACCCTGTCACTGCTGATAACACCTCGCTACTCGGGCAACGGTGGCAACACCTCGTTACCATGTCACTGCTGGTAACACCTCGTTACCCTGTCACTACTGGCAACACCTCACTACCCTGTCCCTGCTGGTAACACCTCCCTACCCTGTCACTGCTGGCAACACCTCGCTACCCTGTCACTGCTGGGAACACCTCGTTACCCTGTCACTGCTGGCAACACCTCTCTACCCTGTCACTGCTGGCAACACCTCTCTACCCTGTCACTGCTGGCAACACCTCTCTACCCTGTCACTGTTGGCAACACCTCGCTACCCTGTCACTGCTGGCAACACCTCGCTTCCCTGCCACTGCTGATGACAACTCGTTGCCCTGTCACTGCTGGTAACACCTCGTTACCCTGTCACTGCTGTTAACACCTCGCTACCCTGTCACTGCTGGTAACCCCTCGCTACCCTGCCACTGCTGGTAACACCTCGCTACCCTGCCACTGCTGGTAACACCTCGCTACCCTGCCACGGCTGGTAACACCTCGCTACCCTGCCACTGCTGGTAACACCTCGCTACCCTGCCACTGCTGGTAACACCTCGCTACCCTGCCACTGCTGGTAACACCTCGCTACCCTGCCACTGCTTGTAACACCTCGCTACCCTGCCACTGCTGGTAACACCTCGCTACCTTGTCACTGCCGGTAACACCTCGCTACCCTGTCACTGCTGGCAACACCTCGCTACCCTGTCACTGCTGGCAACACCTCGTTACGCTGTCACTGCTGGCAACACCTCGCTACCCTGTTACTTTTGGCAACACCTCGCTACCCTGTCACTGCTGGCAATATATCTCTCCCCTGCCACTGCTAACACCTCGTTACCCTGTCACTGCTGGTAACACCTCGCTACCCTGCCACTTTTGGTAACACCTCGCTACCCTGTCACTGCTGATAACACCTCGCTACCCTGTCACTGCTTGTAACAATTCGCTACCCTGTCACTGCTGGAAACACCTCGTTACCCTGTCACTCTTGGTAACACCTCGCTACCCTGCCACTGCTGGTAACACCTCGCTACCCTGTCACTGCTGGTAACACCTCGTTACCCTGTCACTGCTGGTAACCCCTCCCTACCCAGCCACTGCTCGTAACACCTCGCTTCCCTGCCACTGCTGGTAACACCTCGCTACCCTGCCACTGCTGGTAACACCTCGCTACCCTGCCACTGCTGGTAACACCTCGCTACCCTGTCACTGCTGGTAACACCTCGTTACCCTGTCACTGTTGGTAACACCTCGCTACCCTGCCACTGCTGGTAACACCTCGCTACCCTGTCACTGCTGGTAACACCTCGTTACCCTGTCACTGCTGGTAACGCCTCCCTACCCAGCCACTGTTCGTAACACCTCGCTTCCCTGCCACTGCTGGTAACACCTCGCTACCCTGCCACTGCTGGTAACACCTCGTTACCCTGTCACTGCTGGTAACCCCTCCCTACCCAGCCACTGCTCGTAACACCTCGCTTCCCTCCCACTGCTGGTAACACCTCGCTACCCTGCCACTGCTGGTAACACCTCGCTACCCTGCCACTGCTGGTAACACCTCGCTACCCTGTCACTGCTGGTAACATCTCGCTACCCTGTCACTGCTGGTAACACCTCGCTACCCTGCCACTGCTGGTAACCCCTCGCTACCCTGCCACTGCTGGTAACCCCTCGCTACCCTGCCAATGCTGGTAACACCTCGCTCCCCTGTCACTGCTGGTAACACCTCGCTACCCTGCCACTGCTGGTAACACCTCGCTACCCTGCCACTGCTGGTAACACCTCGCTACCCTGCCACTGCTGGTAACACCTCGCTACCCTGCCACTGCTGGTAACACCTCGCTACCCTGCCACTGCTGGTAACACCTCGCTACCCTGCCACTGCTGGTAACACCTCGCTACCCTGCCACTGCTGGTAACACCTTGCTACCCTGCCACTGCTGGTAACACCTCGCTCCCCTGTCACTGCTGGTAACACCTCGCTACCCTGCCACTGCTGGTAACACCTCGCTACCCTGCCACTGCTGGTAACACCTCGCTACCCTGCCACTGCTGGTAACACCTCGCTACCCTGCCACTGCTGGTAACACCTCGCTACCCTGCCACTGCTGGTAACACCTCGCTACCTTGCCACTGCTGGTAACACCTCGCTACCCTGCCACTGCTGGTAACACCTCGCTACCCTGCCACTGCTGGTAACACCTCGGTACCCTGCCACTGCTGGTAACACCTCGCTACCCTGCCACTGCTGGTAACACCTCGCTACCCTGCCACTGCTGGTAACACCTCGCTCCCCTGTCACTGCTGGTAACACCTCGCTACCCTGCCACTGCTGGTAACACCTCGCAACCCTGCCACTGCTGGTAACACCTCGCTACCCTGCCACTGCTGGTAACACCTCGCTACCCTGCCACTGCTGGTAACACCTCGCTATCCTGCCACTGCTGGTAACACCTCGCTACCTTGCCACTGCTGGTAACACCTCGCTACCCTGCCACTGCTGGTAACACCTCGCTACCCTGCCACTGCTGGTAACACCTCGCTACCCTGCCACTGCTGGTAACACCTCGCTACCTTGCCACTGCTGGTAACACCTCGCTACCTTGCCACTGCTGGTAACACCTCGCTACCCTGCCACTGCTGGTAACACCTCGCTACCCTGCCACTGCTGGTAACACCTCGCTAC
>NC_091345.1:22631230-22653730 GCF_038502225.1 Cherax quadricarinatus
TCTGACACTCGGCGAGTTCTCTTTCAGTGTACTCAAAGTACCGACAACTCCATAATATATAATATAACCCTAACCTCACTTGACTTCGAAGAGGCCATTGATAGCACGTGCATATACTCTACCCCAAGCCCAGACTTGTGTAACTCATATTCATCAAGAATGCTTTAAGTGTTCTATGGAGGATTTGTCCGAACACAGGAGTCATCCCATAGTCATTAAAAACTACTAATACGACCATACACCATAAGATGGCAAAAAAACAAAAAAAAAAAAAGGAATCGCAAAACACAATATAGAATGATAATGTTGACGTCCAACATCATCAAAATTTTGGGAAGAGCTCTGAGAAGCAAGATTGGTAAATACACGAACTTAAAACAGTTGCACAATCCAGGATGACATGGGTTTACAGTAAGTCACCTCCGCCTCTCACAAATACTGTAACCAACACCCTGACCATATGGTCCTGGATACACTGGAAGACAAAATGCAGACGTAAGCAAAAGTCTTCAACAACTGTAACTATACCTGGAGGTTACCTGGATACCTATGGTGTCACAGCACGAAAAAATACGGGAATAAGGAATAATTGAAGTGACCAGATGCATATTTAACTTTCTAACGAATAGAACCTGTAAGGTGTTGGGAGCAGTAAGAGGCCTTTAGAATCCACGCTGTCAAACAGGTGGTGTTGGGAGCAGTAAGAGGTCTTTAGAATCCACGCCGGGTTATTTGTGTATCGTTCCAGTCACGGTATTGTGCCTTTTTTTATTTATTGTTGTTGTTATCAACGGAGGCGAAGCAAGAGTAAAGACACTGAGTACTCTGCCTTTCATTATCTCCTACAACCATAACAGAATCCAAAGAGTAATAGAGAACGTAGTAAAATCAAAGGCCGACACAGTGAAAAACTGTGTTCCCCGAGACACGGTACTCGCCCCGATTGCTTATATATGTACAGTACTGTATTTAGTAGTTTCCGACACTGGGCCTAGGGGGTGTTGACTCCCGGAAAACCCTCCAGGTAGACTCCAGGTGGGTAGACACCACTAACAGCATCACCAGCACAAACAGCAGCCCCACCAGTACCAGCACAAACCGGCATACCAACAGTACCAGTACCAGCACAAACAGCAATAGTAACACCATCATTAACAACACCAGTACCAACACCAGCAGTGTTTGTACAGCACTAACGGCAACACCAGCAGTACCAACACAAGCACAAACAGCAACAACAGCAGTACCAACACCAGCACAAACAGCAACACCAGCACTAACAACACCAGCACTAACAACAACATCAGCAGTAGCAACATCAGCACAAACAGCAACACTAACAGTACCAGTTCCAGCACTGACACCTGCAACACTAGTGCATTTCTTTTGCAATAAAGCCCGTGGCTGGCTTGCCTTCTACTGCAGGGAATTGCCTTATAAGTGGCGGACCATGTCCCTGGCTGGGGGGAGGGGAGGGGAGGGGAGGGGGAGGGGGACCCCTACGCTACGTGGGCGACGTGGGCGTTCTCACGTGGTGTAGAAAACGGGAGATAGGTAGGTAGTGGGTGTAGGTTACTGGAATTGTGTAGATGGGAGAGAGGAAAATAGTGTTACACACACGTCATAAGTCTTGAGAAAGATACATAGGTAGTTTTATAGAGGCCTTATTGACAACGTTTCGCCTGCCACAAACATAAACCTGGTAAGAGAAGACATAAATAGCGAGCAGCGGCGAGGCGAGGATCAGGTGGGGTGCACGTCAGTTCTCGTGGATTACCAGCATCCAAGATATGTTCAGGTCACTGCTCATAAAAGTAGTGGGTTTTAAAACTGTGTTCTGGCTGCCACTGTACAAGACACTTCAAGCAATATATACACATATATATATATATATATATATATATATATATATATATATATATATATATATATATATATATATATATATATATATATATATATATATATATATATATATATATATATATATATATATATATATATTATAGGGAGGTACCACCTCTAGAACTGTCCTAGGTACCCTCATCCTCAGAGAAAAGAATAAACTTGCTTCAGGGAAAACTCAAGGTTCTCCCTGAAGCTGTTTGAGAATTTTCTCCTACCACCCCCTATATTTCAAGTATGTTTTATTTAAAAACAAAATACATTGGCCAAACATTCACAAAAATAAAACAGAAAGTAAAACAACATAGGTAACTCAGAGCTACATCTCGAATACTTCGTCCAGCTCCCCTGTGGTGGGCCGTGTGCCCAGAATGCTGCAGGCATTTCCTCTCTGGATCGCAACACTGAGTCCCTGAAAGAGGAAGCTGGTCGCCCTGTGGTCCTTGGTTTCTATGATGAGCTTTTCACCCAGCTCTTTGAGGAACTTTAGAGCACACTTGTCCCATTCTCCAAGGGTCTCCGACCCTATTGGAATAAAGTTATAGCAAGGGGGAAGGTCTTCATATTTTCGTATCTTCTGGGTCTCCCTGTGGCTGGCAGCTCCACCCCCTTCCACTACGGAGTATGGCAAGTAGGTGTCTGCCAATGTGGCATCACAGATGTAGTCCCAGGCAATTTGCTTTCCATCCTTCCAGGGTAGCATAGTGGCTCCATCAGGACGCTTTTGACTTCCATCAGACCTCTGTACTTGGGGTTCCCGTTGAGCTGGGCAACGGGCTGTGGCGAGGCTTCTCTTTATATATATATATATATATATATATATATATATATATATATATATATATATATATATATATATATATATATGCATACATACATACATATTGAATATCAGTAAAATATTTGTAAGAGTTTCCAGTCGTCTTACATTGTCACGAAAATGAATGGAAGAGCAATATTGCCAGAATGAAAAATCTTATTGCTGTTACAAATTGCATTATTATTATTACAATCCCCCAGACGCTGTGGCGCCTCTGGAGGGGGGGGGTTAAGGGAAACAATCAGGTTCGATTCACTGAAATGAAGATCAGGTCATTTACAGTGACAAGCGCTGCTCCCCAAGGCACAGTTTCCCATTTCCTTTTCTCAAAATCATGTTCAACGTATCCTTGAGGACTTAGCAAATGTCCAAGGTGATATAGACGAAGTCACAGAAAATATTTCACTTATTGATGACAAATTTCAGTTATTCCGGTATGGTAAAAATTGGAGAAACAAAAACGAGGACAGATTATAGACTCTGGGATCAACTCGGTACAGGAGAAGACAGATGTGAGGGACTTAGTGATGTCTGGTCTCACTTTCAAGGATTGCAACACTTTCAGTATCTCAATCGCAAGAGTTGCCAAGCCTGTGATGACACTTTTAGTCGCTTATTTTCTCTAGACAGGAATATTGTTCTATGCTCTATAATAGTCAATTTTAAAGCAGGCAAAATTATAGATTTACAGAACGTACAGAAAGCTTCACTGCTTAATTATTAGGAACAGGAACAGTTAAGTCCCCTGGAACTATTCTCAGTGGAATGTAAACAAGAAAGATGCATCATAATTTACAACTCGAATATTCTGGAAGAACTAATTCAAAATCTTAACATAGAGAAATCACACCTACGAAATCAAGATGCTTGGCAGACGGTGCAAAATATGCTAATGAAAAGTAGGCATGCAACGATTACATTACAAGGTAACACATTACAGGGACCAAGATTTTTCAACAACCTTCCATAGTCCATTAAAGTAATTACCAACAGATTAATTACCAAGAGGAAACTTAATAAATTCCTTAAGTCTGTTGATGATTCCCGATACCATCTTCAGGTTGGGTCGTTGCGGCTGTGTTGGTGGTGTTTCAAGAGTTCTGTTCTTGTTGGCCGTCTTGGGATCAAACTTTCATACTTTTATGACCAACCCCACTGTTGCTGCCCGCGATCCGCGCGCCTACGTAGCTTTTACAGCCTGGCTAATCCGGCACATATTGCGGGAACTAATTCGGTTTCCTTTTGAAAGTAATGTCTTTGTTGTGGAGAAAGTATTTCTTTTATCTGCTGGTAAAATGTTCCAGTTTTGGACGATGGATATTTACAATATTATTTACTTGTATCTACAGTAACTGCTTCTCACGAAGTTCGTTCTACAGTTCCTCCAGTAACACTTGTTGCAGATACTTATAAAAGTGCCTGTGTGAGGTGCCTGACCCTCAAGTATTTCTCATGTATCTCATATATGGGTAAACCTGAGGAATATTAAAGCTGATAACATATAACATCGACCACTAAGTCTCATGTGGAGAGTAAAATCTGTAAAATGTAAATCTGACTACAGGAAGGATCATCCAGTAGTGAACCCACGAAGGTAATGCTGGAATGTTGGCAAGATTCTGACGGTAAATGAGGGAAGAAGAACTCTTTGGTTTATAATTTAAGTTATAATTTCCGAGCTTGTTATGTTTTTTGTTAAGGTGTTGGTCACTGTCATGTTTCCCTGGGTCGCTGTCACTGTCATGTTTCCCTGGGTCGCTGTCACTGTCATGTTTCCCTGGGTCGCTGTCACTGCCATGTTTCCCTGGGTCACTGTCACTGTCATGTTTCCCTGGGTCACTGTCACTGTCATGTTTCCCTGGGTCACTGTCACTGTCATGTTTCCCTGGGTCACTGTCACTGTCATGTTTCCCTGGGTCACTGTCACTGTCATGTTTCCCTGGGTCGCTGTCACTGTCATGTTTCCCTGGGTCACTGTCACTGTCATGTTTCCCTGGGTCACTGTCACTGTCATGTTTCCCTGGGTCACTGTCACTGTCATGTTTCCCTGGGTCACTGTCACTGTCATGTTTCCCTGGGTCACTGTCACTGTCATGTTTCCCTGGGTCACTGTCACTGCCAAACCTCGAATATTCGATGTCACTGCATGGATTATGTTTTATTTTTGTCTGTGTAACTTTTCGCATGTTTTTTTTTTATTGACTCGCCTATTAATGTTTCCTTCATTATTGTAATTTTTTTTTCATTATTCACTTTAGTTACAATTCTCTCTGCTCTTAATATTTTATATAATTTATTGCATGCAATTCTTTATTTATATATAATTTTTTTTCGTTAGTCTTATATTTCCATAAAAAATTTAATTAATCACTTCTTCTTTCCTCTAATTTTCTAATTTTATCATGTATATTATTCTCATAATTTAGTTACTATTATATTCTTTTATCATAATTTTTCTTATACTGTTTTATTCTTATAATTTTACACAATTTATTTACAATTAAACAATCTTAGTTTTGAATGTCATCCATCTTAACATTGTATCGATATTTCACTAAAACATTTTTCATTATTATTAATTTTTTTTTAGCTTGTATCACTTTTTTAATCACAACCGATATATAAAATATCGTATAAACCAATTGACGATTTTTAATATCTAATTTTATCTTGTATTTACGTATCGCAAGTGATTTTAGCCCAGTTGATCTTAACATTGTAAAGTGTATCACACTTTTAATACCAATTTCACCTTTTTTTGTGAAATTATTTTTGTCCTCTATTTTTGCATAAGAATCAGTTTTGTAAAACTTTAAATTACAACCATTTTTTTTTATTTTTTATCACATATAAATGTATATAATTTTTATCATTTACTTTTTTTCTAATATCACAAACGATTTTTTTCCCTGTTTTTATTTTATTTTACAAGCAAATTTCCCTCATTTTCCCCTCATTAGGGCGAGACAACGGGGGATTATATGTTGGACCTGTTGGAACGCATGTCTAACTACCGTATAGATGACCAACGGTGTTCCCTGCCACACCTTGCACACCACACACAGGTACGTCACCTATAATGCTCGCAAATAAGCCACATTGCTTTACTTTCTTGGGGTAATAAGCCAGACGAAACTTTTACTGTCTTAAATACAGATTGTCGTCTTGTGAGCTGCTGGACGACATGGACAGATGAATAAGAAAATGGTAATTAATTCTCACGCAATTACTTAGCTATTTTAACTTATAAGGTTTATATAATAAGATATTACAAGAACCACAATGGATGTAAGTCACTTTGACTTCTTCGGGGAGTTATCCTTGATAATTTACACTATGTATGATAGTTTACTTAGGTGTACCTGTGCCTAAATAAACTTAGTTAATTGTCCCTGGCTCGATCCCCAGCAAGGGTGGAAACATTGGGCGTGTTTCCTTAACAACTGTTGTTCCGTTCACCTGGCAAGCAAGTAGGTACCTGGGTGTTAGTCGACTGGTGTGGGTCGCATTCTGGGGGATATTGAAGGAAATAAGACAGTTCTCGATGATGCACTGTTTTCCTTGGGTTATCATGTGTAGCTAACCTTCCGGGGTTAAAAATCCGAACACAATCTCTTATTTTAAGGAAATGGGAAAGGAAGAAGTGGTGCAATAGAATAGTTGGGACAAGTGTACTCACACTGATACTTGTGTACCTCAGTGTAAAGTGTATCCACACTGATACTTGTGTACCTCAGTGTAAAGTGTACTCTCACTGATACTTGTGTACCTGAGTGTAAAGTGTACTCTCACTGATACTTGTGTACCTCAGTGTAAAGTGTACTCACACTGATACTTGTGTACCTGAGTGTAAAGTGTACCCACACTGATACTTGTGTACCTCAGTGTAAAGTGTACTCACACTGATACTTGTGTACCTCAGTGTAAAGTGTACCCACACTGATACTTGTGTACCTCAGTGTAAAGTGTACCCACACTGATACTTGTGTACCTCAGTGTAAAGTGTACTAGCACTGATACTTGTGTACCTCAGTGTAAAGTGTACCCACACTGATACTTGTGTACCTCAGTGTAAAGTGTACTCACACTGATACTTGTGTACCTCAGTGTAAAGTGTACCCACACTGATACTTGTGTACCTCAGTGTAAAGTGTACCCACATTGATACTTGTGTACCTCAGTGTAAAGTGTACTCACACTGATAACTTGTGTACCTCAGTGTAAAGTGTACCCACACTGATACTTGTGTACCTCAGTGTAAAGTGTACTCACACTGATACTTGTGTACCTCAGTGTAAAGTGTACTCACACTGATACTTGTGTACCTCAGTGTAAAGTGTACCCACACTGATACTTGTGTACCTCAGTGTAAAGTGTACCCACACTGATACTTGTGTACCTCAGTGTAAAGTGTACTCACACTGATACTTGTGTACCTCAGTGTAAAGTGTACTAGCACTGATACTTGTGTACCTCAGTGTAAAGTGTACTTACACTGATACTTGTGTACCTCAGTGTAAAGTGTACCCACACTGATACTTGTGTACCTCAGTGTAAAGTGTACTAGCACTGATACTTGTGTACCTCAGTGTAAAGTGTACTCACACTGATACTTGTGTACCTCAGTGTAAAGTGTACCCACACTGATACTTGTGTACCTCAGTGTAAAGTGTACTAGCACTGATACTTGTGTACCTCAGTGTAAAGTGTACTCACACTGATACTTGTGTACCTCAGTGTAAAGTGTACCCACACTGATACTTGTGTACCTCAGTGTAAAGTGTACTCACACTGATACTTGTGTACCTCAGTGTAAAGTGTACTAGCACTGATACTTGTGTACCTCAGTGTAAAGTGTACTAGCACTGATACTTGTGTACCTCAGTGTAAAGTGTACTCACACTGATACTTGTGTACCTCAGTGTAAAGTGTACCCACACTGATACTTGTGTACCTCAGTGTAAAGTGTACTCACACTGATACTTGTGTACCTCAGTGTAAAGTGTACCCACACTGATACTTGTGTACCTCAGTGTAAAGTGTACCCACACTGATACTTGTGTACCTCAGTGTAAAGTGTACTAGCACTGATACATGTGTACCTCAGTGTAAAGTGTACTAGCACTGATACTTGTGTACCTCAGTGTAAAGTGTACTAGCACTGATACTTGTGTACCTCAGTGTAAAGTGTACCCACACTGATACTTGTGTACCTCAGTGTAAAGTGTACTAGCACTGATACTTGTGTACCTCAGTGTAAAGTGTACTAGCACTGATACTTGTGTACCTCAGTGTAAAGTGTACTAGCACTGATACTTGTGTACCTCAGTGTAAAGTGTACTCACACTGATACTTGTGTACCTCAGTGTAAAGTGTACCCACACTGATACTTGTGTACCTCAGTGTAAAGTGTACTCACACTGATACTTGTGTACCTCAGTGTAAAGTGTACCCACACTGATACTTGTGTACCTCAGTGTAAAGTGTACCCACACTGATACTTGTGTACCTCAGTGTAAAGTGTACTAGCACTGATACATGTGTACCTCAGTGTAAAGTGTACTAGCACTGATACTTGTGTACCTCAGTGTAAAGTGTACTAGCACTGATACTTGTGTACCTCAGTGTAAAGTGTACCCACACTGATACTTGTGTACCTCAGTGTAAAGTGTACTAGCACTGATACTTGTGTACCTCAGTGTAAAGTGTACTAGCACTGATACTTGTGTACCTCAGTGTAAAGTGTACTAGCACTGATACTTGTGTACCTCAGTGTAAAGTGTACTAGCACTGATACTTGTGTACCTCAGTGTAAAGTGTACTAGCACTGATACTTGTGTACCTCAGTGTAAAGTGTACTCACACTGATACTTGTGTACCTCAGTGTAAAGTGTACCCACACTGATACTTGTGTACCTCAGTGTAAAGTGTACCAACACTGATACTTGTGTACCTCAGTGTAAAGTGTACTAGCACTGATACTTGTGTACCTCAGTGTAAAGTGTACTCACACTGATACTTGTGTACCTCAGTGTAAAGTGTACTAGCACTGATACTTGTGTACCTCAGTGTAAAGTGTACTCACACTGATACTTGTGTACCTCAGTGTAAAGTGTACTCGCACTGATACTTGTGTACCTCAGTGTAAAGTGTACTAGCACTGATACTTGTGTACCTCAGTGTAAAGTGTACTAGCACTCATACTTGTGTACCTCAGTGTAACGTGTACTAGCACTGATACATGTGTACCTCAGTGTAAAGTGTACTAGCACTGATACTTGTGTACCTCAGTGTAAAGTGTACTAGCACTGATACTTGTGTACCTCAGTGTAAAGTGTACCCACACTGATACTTGTGTACCTCAGTGTAAAGTGTACTAGCACTGATACTTGTGTACCTCAGTGTAAAGTGTACTAGCACTGATACTTGTGTACCTCAGTGTAAAGTGTACTAGCACTGATACTTGTGTACCTCAGTGTAAAGTGTACTCACACTGATACTTGTGTACCTCAGTGTAAAGTGTACTAGCACTGATACTTGTGTACCTCAGTGTAAAGTGTACTCACACTGATACTTGTGTACCTCAGTGTAAAGTGTACTCACACTGATACTTGTGTACCTCAGTGTAAAGTGTACCCACACTGATACTTGTGTACCTCAGTGTAAAGTGTACTCACACTGATACTTGTGTACCTGAGTGTAAAGTGTACTCACACTGATACTTGTGTACCTCAGTGTAAAGTGTACTCACACTGATACTTGTGTACCTCAGTGTAAAGTGTACTCACACTGATACTTGTGTACCTCAGTGTAAAGTGTACCCACACTGATACTTGTGTACCTCAGTGTAAAGTGTACTCACACTGATACTTGTGTACCTCAGTGTAAAGTGTACTCACACTGATACTTGTGTACCTGAGTGTAAAGTGTACTCACACTGATGCTTGTGTACCTCAGTGTAAAGTGTACTCACACTGATACTTGTGTACCTCAGTGTAAAGTGTACTCACACTGATACTTGTGTACCTCAGTGTAAAGTGTACTCACACTGATACTTGTGTACCTCAGTGTAAAGTGTACTCACACTGATACTTGTGTACCTCAGTGTAAAGTGTACTCACACTGATACTTGTGTACCTCAGTGTAAAGTGTACTCACACTGATACTTGTGTACCTCAGTGTAAAGTGTACTCACACTGATACTTGTGTACCTCAGTGTAAAGTGTACTCACACTGATACTTGTGTACCTCAGTGTAAAGTGTACTCACACTGATACTTGTGTACCTCAGTGTAAAGTGTACTCACACTGATACTTGTGTACCTCTGTGTAAAGTGTACTCACACTGATACTTGTGTACCTCAGTGTAAAGTGTACTCACACTGATACTTGTGTACCTTAGTGTAAAGTGTACTCACACTGATACTTGTGTACCTCAGTGTAAAGTGTACTCACACTGATACTTGTGTACCTGAGTGTAAAGTGTACTCACACTGATACTTGTGTACCTGAGTGTAAAGTGTACTCACACTGATACTTGTGTACCTCAGTGTAAAGTGTACTCACACTGATACTTGTGTACCTCAGTGTAAAGTGTACTCACACTGATACTTGTGTACCTCAGTGTAAAGTGTACTCACACTGATACTTGTGTACCTCAGTGTAAAGTGTACTCACACTGATACTTGTGTACCTCAGTGTAAAGTGTACCCACACTGATACTTGTGTACCTCAGTGTAAAGTGTACCCACACTGATACTTGTGTACCTCAGTGTAAAGTGTACTAGCACTGATACTTGTGTACCTCAGTGTAAAGTGTACTAGCACTGATACTTGTGTACCTCAGTGTAAAGTGTACTCACACTGATACTTGTGTACCTCAGTGTAAAGTGTACTCACACTGATACTTGTGTACCTCAGTGTAAAGTGTACTCACACTGATACTTGTGTACCTCAGTGTAAAGTGTACTCACACTGATACTTGTGTACCTCAGTGTAAAGTGTACCCACACTGATACTTGTGTACCTCAGTGTAAAGTGTACCCACACTGATACTTGTGTACCTCAGTGTAAAGTGTACTAGCACTGATACTTGTGTACCTCAGTGTAAAGTGTACTAGCACTGATACTTGTGTACCTCAGTGTAAAGTGTACTCACACTGATACTTGTGTACCTCAGTGTAAAGTGTACTCACACTGATACTTGTGTACCTCAGTGTAAAGTGTACTCACACTGATACTTGTGTACCTCAGTGTAAAGTGTACTCACACTGATACTTGTGTACCTCAGTGTAAAGTGTACTCACACTGATACTTGTGTACCTCAGTGTAAAGTGTACTCACACTGATACTTGTGTACCTCAGTGTAAAGTGTACTAGCACTGATACTTGTGTACCTCAGTGTAAAGTGTACTAGCACTGATACTTGTGTACCTCAGTGTAAAGTGTACTAGCACTGATACTTGTGTACCTCAGTGTAAAGTGTACTAGCACTGATACTTGTGTACCTCAGTGTAAAGTGTACTCACACTGATACTTGTGTACCTCAGTGTAAAGTGTACTCACACTGATACTTGTGTACCTCAGTGTAAAGTGTACTCACACTGATACTTGTGTACCTGAGTGTAAAGTGTACTCACACTGATACTTGTGTACCTGAGTGTAAAGTGTACTCACACTGATACTTGTGTACCTCAGTGTAAATACACTGATTCTTTATTTTAATTAAAATATGTTTTGATAATATCTAGGTTAATTACCGCATTTTCATTCCATGATAGTCGATAGGCTTTACTTCTAACTTAACTGCACTTTAATAAGTGATCCACAAATTAAGAATATGTAAAGTTGACCTTCACTTTGCATTACTCATCCAGGTAGGTTGCTAACTCACTCTGGCTCCAGTAAAATTTTTGGTAATAAAAACGGCAAGAGACGCAGATGTCGGTGATTTCTGTAGTTACACAATACAGTAATATTCGTTTTCTATCTTGTTTCAGCGCAAACATAGAAAATTGTTCTTTAGGTATCATATCTTCACTGTAAACTTGTCTATTTCTGTGTGGAGCCAGACCAACGTTTTGGAACAAACTTTATCAGAGTGAAACTTTTCCCCTAAAAAGCTGACAATTAGAGAGGAAACTTGACATTATCAAATAATTCAGCGAGGAGACCAAAAGACAAGTTGGGAGGAGATATGTTGAATAAATTCTTAACCTGTGGAACACAGCCGCAATAATATAGCGTGGCGCCACTGAAGATTTGTAAATTATCAGGAATCTTTTGGAAGACGGTCTACCGCTGAGACGAGACTGCTTTACTTCGTGTCTTGCTGACTACTAGTCAGATGTTGGTCAGATGTTTTAATGGATAGGTTATGATACGATTTTTAACCCCGGAGGGTTAGCTGCCCAGGATAACCCAAGAAAGTTAGTACGTCATCAAGAGACTGTCTTTTATTTCCATTGTGGTCCTTCAGTCTTGTCTCCCAGGATGCGACCTACACCAGTCGACTAACATCCAGGTACCTACTTGTATTAACGTTGGTAGAATAACCGACAATATGTTAGGTAAAGGGTCACAAATACAACTGTTGTGACATTTTATTCTGACAACGTTTCTGACGGCTTGACAAAGCTCCTGGAGAGTGAAACGTTGCCAAAATAAAATGTCACACTAATTGCACTTGTGTCCTTTTACCTAAGGTACCTACTTTCGTGATTGATAAGGTGTAAGGAATCACGTCCAGTGTTTCTATTCTTGTCGGGGATCGAACCACGGACAGTGTGTGCGTGTGAAGCGAGATCGTTGCCTACCAGGCCACGGGATACTTCCTTCTTAACTAAACCATAGTCAGGAGCTGTAGTTGCTGCCGTCCGTCACTCCAACACCACCACTGTGAAGTTGACAAATTCTTAGCTAAGGTTCGTGTATGTTGCATCACACACCTGCAAGAGTGCCGTGTCCGCACCGCATCACACACCTGCAAGAGTGCCGTGTCCGCACCTAACATATACTTCTCTCTTCCAACTCTCAGATGAGGAAGCCACGAGCTGACCATCGTGGGGGGGGGGACCAAAAATGGAAGTTAAATAATATAATAATGTAATAATATCTATATTTACTACCAATACATGTACAAGGTATACAGACCATAGCTGACATCAATGATATACTACTGTATAGAAAGCCCCTTGTTATGCTGAGCATTTCGAGCAAATTAGGTCAGTTTTATCCAGGATGCGACCCACACCAGTCAACTAACACTCAGGTACCCATTTTACTGATGAGGAACATTGACAACCGGTGTAAAGAAATACGCCCAATGTTTCTACCCTGGCTGGGAATCGAACCCAGACCCTCGCCAAAATAATAAATAACGTTTTACAACTGGATTATCATTTGGAACCTTCATCCAAGGGAATAAAATATTTCCAGACGAACTAGAGCCGTCCTCAGAACAGACCAAGACTTAAGAGGCGTGTGAGTTTCCCTGTCTCCTAATATCATGTTTATTTCTCCCCTATAATCTACCTTGCCCATAATTACTATCACATTTGCTTTGTCTGTTTCGTAAAGTGACTTTCCAGGATCTTTACTTAATTCATGGTATAACTTAACAGATCTTTGAGGAGAGTTGTGTTGTAGAAGTCTGAGCGAAGGTCACACGAATCTGCACACACAAATCTCTCCCTACGAAAGCAAAAGATTGCAAAATACCCCCAGTGAAAAGTAGAGGCGCCATTGGTACACTAAGAGAAAACACAAGTGTCCGGGGTCCAAGACTGTTCAACAGCCTCCCACAATGCTTAAAGGAAATTAACAATAGACTCCTGCCTGCCTTCAAGAGGGAGCTCGACAGATACATAAACGGTGCCGGATCAGCCAGGTTGTGGTTCGTATGTCGGACTGCGTGGGGCCCTGATCCACCAGGAGTCCTGGTCGTGGACAAGGCCGCGGGGGCATTGATCTCCGGAATACCCTCCAAGTAGGCAGGTAGACAGACTTTACCTTACGAGAGCAGACAAAGTAAATGTGATAGTAATTGTGGACATGGTAGATTATAGGCGGTAGATAAGATTATTAAAAAAGAGGGTAACTGACGTGCACCTGAAGTGGACTGACTGGAGGGTGAAGATGAAATATACAAGTAACCTGGTCTGAGACCCGGTCTTCAGGCATCAAGACTACGGTACTGAAGCACAGTAACCTGGTCTGAGACCCGGTCTTCAGGCATCAAGACTACGGTACTGAAGCACAGTAACCTGGTCTGAGACCCGGTCTTCAGGCATCAAGACTACGGTACTGAAGCACAGTAACCTGGTCTGAGACCCGTCTTCAGGCATCAAGACTACGGTACTGAAGCACAGTAACCTGGTCTGAGACCCGGTCTTGAGGCATCAAGACTACGGTACTGAAGCACAGTAACCTGGTCTGAGACCCGTCTTCAGGCATCAAGACTACGGTACTGAAGCACAGTAACCTGGTCTGAGACCCGTCTTGAGGCATCAAGACTACGGTACTGAAGCACAGTAACCTGGTCTGAGACCCGTCTTCAGGCATCAAGACTACGGTACTGAAGCACAGTAACCTGGTCTGAGACCCGGTCTTGAGGCATCAAGACTACGGTACTGAAGCACAGTAACCTGGTCTGAGACCCGTCTTCAGGCATCAAGACTACGGTACTGAAGCACAGTAACCTGGTCTGAGACCCGGTCTTGAGGCATCAAGACTACGGTACTGAAGCACAGTAACCTGGTCTGAGACCCGTCTTCAGGCATCAAGACTACGGTACTGAAGCACAGTAACCTGGTCTGAGACCCGTCTTCAGGCATCAAGACTACGGTACTGAAGCACAGTAACCTGGTCTGAGACCCGTCTTGAGGCATCAAGACTACGGTACTGAAGCACAGTAACCTGGTCTGAGACCCGTCTTCAGGCATCAAGACTACGGTACTGAAGCACAGTAACCTGGTCTGAGACCCGGTCTTCAGGCATCAAGACTACGGTACTGAAGCACAGTAACCTGGTCTGAGACCCGTCTTCAGGCATCAAGACTACGGTACTGAAGCACAGTAACCTGGTCTGAGACCCGTCTTCAGGCATCAAGACTACGGTACTGAAGCACAGTAACCTGGTCTGAGACCCGTCTTGAGGCATCAAGACTACGGTACTGCATCACAGTAACCTGGTCTGAGACCCGTCTTCAGGCATCAAGACTACGGTACTGAAGCACAGTAACCTGGTCTGAGACCCGGTCTTCAGGCATCAAGACTACGGTACTGAAGCACAGTAACCTGGTCTGAGACCCGTCTTCAGGCATCAAGACTACGGTACTGAAGCACAGTAACCTGGTCTGAGACCCGTCTTCAGGCATCAAGACTACGGTACTGAAGCACAGTAACCTGGTCTGAGATCCGTCTTCAGGCATCAAGACTACGGTACTGAAGCACAGTAACCTGGTCTGAGACCCGTCTTCAGGCATCAAGACTACGGTACTGAAGCACAGTAACCTGGTCTGAGACCCGTCTTGAGGCATCAAGACTACGGTACTGAAGCACAGTAACCTGGTCTGAGACCCGTCTTCAGGCATCAAGACTACGGTACTGAAGCACAGTAACCTGGTCTGAGACCCGGTCTTCAGGCATCAAGACTACGGTACTGAAGCACAGTAACCTGGTCTGAGATCCGTCTTCAGGCATCAAGACTAGGGTACTGAAGCACAGTAACCTGGTCTGAGACCCGTCTTCAGGCATCAAGACTAGGGTACTGAAGCACAGTAACCTGGTCTGAGATCCGTCTTCAGGCATCAAGACTACGGTACTGAAGCCCAGTAACCTGGTCTGAGACCCGTCTTCAGGCATCAAGACTACGGTACTGAAGCACAGTAACCTGGTCTGAGACCCGTCTTGAGGCATCTAGATTACGGTACTGAAGCACAGTAACCTGGTCTGAGACCCGTCTTCAGGCATCAAGACTACGGTACTGAAGTACAGTAATCTGGTCTGAGACCCGTCTTGAGGCATCAAGACTACGGTACTGATGCACAGTAACCTGGTCTGAGACCCGTCTTCAGGCATCAAGACTACGGTACTGAAGCACAGTAACCTGGTCTGAGACCCGTCTTGAGGCATCAAGACTACGGTACTGAAGCACAGTAACCTGGTCTGAGACCCGTCTTGAGGCATCAAGACTACGGTACTGAAGCACAGTAAAATGGTCTGAGACCCGTCTTCAGGCATCAAGTCTACGGTACTGAAGCACAGTAACCTGGTCTGAGACCCGTCTTGAGGCATCAAGACTACGGCACTGAAGCACAGTAAAATGGTCTGAGACCCGGTCTTGAGGCATCAAGACGACGGTACTGAAGCACAGTATCCTGGTCTGAGACCCGTCTTGAGGCATCAAGACTACGGTACTGAAGCACAGTATCCTGGTCTGAGACCCGGTCTTGAGGCATCAAGACGACGTTACTGAAGCACAGTAACCTGGTCTGAGACCCGTCTTGAGGCATCAAGACTACGGTACTGAAGCACAGTAACCTGGTCTGAGACCCGTCTTGAGGCATCAAGACTACGGTACTGAAGCACAGTAACCTGGTCTGAGACCCGTCTTCAGACATCAAGAATACGGTGCTGAAGCACAGTAACCTGGTCTGAGACCCGTCTTCAGGCATCAAGACTACGTTACTGAAGCACAGTAACCTGGTCTGAGACCCGTCTTCAGGCATCAAGACTATGGTACTGAAGCACAGTAACATGGTCTGAGACCCGTCTTCAGGCACCAAGACTATGGTACTGAAGCACAGTAACCTGGTCTGAGACCCGTCTTCAGGCATCAAGACTATGGTACTGAAGCACAGTAACCTGGTCTGAGACCCGTCTTCAGGCACCAAGACTATGGTACTGAAGCACAGTGACCTGGTCTGAGACCCGTCTTCAGGCATCAAGACTACGGTACTGAAGCACAGTAACCTGGTCTGAGACCCGTCTTGAGGCATCAAGACTACGGCACTGAAGCACTGTAACCTGGTCTGAGACCCGTCTTGAGGCATCAAGAGTGCGGTACTGAAGCACAGTAACCTGGTCTGAGACCCGTCTTGAGGCATCAAGACTACGGTACTGAAGCACAGTAACCTGGTCTGAGACCCGTCTTCAGGCATCAAGACTACGGTACTGAAGCACTCTAACCTGGTCTGAGACCCGTCTTGAGGCATCAAGACTACGGTACTGAAGCACAGTAACCTGGTCTGAGACCCGTCTTCAGGCATCAAGACTAGGGTACTGAAGCACAGTAACGTGGTCTGAGACCCGTCTTCAGGCATCAAGACTAAGGTACTGAAGCCCAGTAACCTGGTCTGAGACCCGTCTTCAGGCATCAAGACTACGGTACTGAAGCACAGTAACCTGGTCTGAGACCCGTCTTGAGGCATCTAGATTACGGTACTGAAGCACAGTAACCTGGTCTGAGACCCGTCTTGAGGCATGAAGACTACGGTACTGAAGTACAGTAATCTGGTCTGAGACCCGTCTTGAGGCATCAAGACTACGGTACTGATGCACAGTAACCTGGTCTGAGACCCGTCTTCAGGCATCAAGACTACGGTACTGAAGCACAGTAACCTGGTCTGAGACCCGTCTTGAGGCATCAAGACTACGGTACTGAAGCACAGTAACCTGGTCTGAGACCCGTCTTCAGGCATCAAGACTACGGTACTGAAGCACAGTAACCTGGTCTGAGACCCGTCTTGAGGCATGAAGACTACGGTACTGAAGTACAGTAATCTGGTCTGAGACCCGTCTTGAGGCATCAAGACTACGGTACTGATGCACAGTAACCTGGTCTGAGACCCGTCTTGAGGCATCAAGACTACGGTACTGAAGCACAGTAACCTGGTCTGAGACCCGTCTTGAGGCATCAAGACTACAGTACTGAAGCACAGTAACCTGGTCTGAGACCCGTCTTCAGGCATCAAGACTACGGTACTGAAGCACAGTAACCTGGTCTGAGACCCGTCTTCAGGCATCAAGACTACGGTACTGAAGCACAGTAACCTGGTCTGAGACCCGTCTTCAGGCATCAAGACTACAGTACTGAAGCACTGTATCCTGGTCTGAGACCCTTCTTCAGGCAGTAAGACTACGGTACTGAAGCACTGTAACCTGGTCTGAGACCCGTCTTGAGGCATCAAGACTACGGTACTGAAGCACAGTAACCTGGTCTGAGACCCGTCTTCAGGCATCAAGACTACGGTACTTAAGCACTGTAACCTGGTCTGAGACCCGTCTTCAGGCATCAAGACTACGGTACTGAAGCACAGTAACCTGGTCTGAGACCCGTCTTCAGGCATCAAGACTACGGTACTGAAGCACAGTAACCTGGTCTGAGACCCGTCTTCAGGCATCAAGACTACGGTACTGAATCACAGTAACCTGGTCTGAGACCCGTCTTCAGGCATCAAGACTACGGTACTGAATCACAGTAACCTGGTCTGAGACCCGTCTTCAGGCATCAAGACTACGGTACTGAATCACAGTAACCTGGTCTGAGACCCGTCTTGAGGCATCAAGACTACGGTACTGAATCACAGTAACCTGGTCTGAGACCCGTCTTCAGGCATCAAGACTACGGTACTGCATCACAGTAACCTGGTCTGAGACCCGTCTTCAGGCATCAAGACTACGGTACTGAATCACAGTAACCTGGTCTGAGACCCGTCTTCAGGCATCAAGACTACGGTATTGAATCACAGTAACCTGGTCTGAGACCCGTCTTCAGGCATCAAGACTACGGTACTGAATCACAGTAACCTGGTCTGAGACCCGTCTTCAGGCATCAAGACTACGGTACTGAAGCACAGTAACCTGGTCTGAGACCCGTCTTCAGGCATCAAGACTACGGTACTGAAGCACAGTAACCTGGTCTGAGACCCGTCTTGAGGCATCAAGACTACGGTACTGAATCACAGTAACCTGGTCTGAGACCCGTCTTCAGGCATCAAGACTACGGTACTGAAGCACAGTAACCTGGTCTGAGACCCGTCTTCAGGCATCAAGACTACGGTACTGAATCACAGTAACCTGGTCTGAGACCCGTCTTCAGGCATCAAGACTACGGTACTGAATCACAGTAACCTGGTCTGAGACCCGTCTTCAGGCATCAAGACTACGGTACTGAATCACAGTAACCTGGTCTGAGACCCGTCTTCAGGCATCAAGACTACGGTACTGAAGCACAGTAACCTGGTCTGAGACCCGTCTTCAGGCATCAAGACTACGGTACTGAATCACAGTAACCTGGTCTGAGACCCGTCTTCAGGCATCAAGACTACGGTACTGAATCACAGTAACCTGGTCTGAGACCCGTCTTCAGGCATCAAGACTACGGTACTGAATCACAGTAACCTGGTCTGAGACCCGTCTTGAGGCATCAAGACTACGGTACTGAATCACAGTAACCTGGTCTGAGACCCGTCTTCAGGCATCAAGACTACGGTACTGAATCACAGTAACCTGGTCTGAGACCCGTCTTCAGGCATCAAGACTACGGTACTGAATCACAGTAACCTGGTCTGAGACCCGTCTTCAGGCATCAAGACTACGGTACTGAAGCACAGTAACCTGGTCTGAGACCCGTCTTCAGGCATCAAGACTACGGTACTGAATCACAGTAACCTGGTCTGAGACCCGTCTTCAGGCATCAAGACTACGGTACTGAATCACAGTAACCTGGTCTGAGACCCGTCTTCAGGCATCAAGACTACGGTACTGAATCACAGTAACCTGGTCTGAGACCCGTCTTCAGGCATCAAGACTACGGTACTGAAGCACAGTAACCTGGTCTGAGACCCGTCTTCAGGCATCAAGACTACGGTACTGAATCACAGTAACCTGGTCTGAGACCCGTCTTCAGGCATCAAGACTACGGTACTGAATCACAGTAACCTGGTCTGAGACCCGTCTTCAGGCATCAAGACTACGGTACTGAATCACAGTAACCTGGTCTGAGACCCGTCTTCAGGCATCAAGACTACGGTACTGCATCACAGTAACCTGGTCTGAGACCCGTCTTCAGGCATCAAGACTACGGTACTGCATCACAGTAACCTGGTCTGAGACCCGTCTTCAGGCATCAAGACTACGGTACTGCATCACAGTAACCTGGTCTGAGACCCGTCTTCAGGCATCAAGACTACGGTACTGCATCACAGTAACCTGGTCTGAGACCCGTCTTCAGGCATCAAGACTACGGTACTGCATCACAGTAACCTGGTCTGAGACCCGTCTTCAGGCATCAAGACTACGGTACTGCATCACAGTAACCTGGTCTGAGACCCGTCTTCAGGCATCAAGACTACGGTACTGCATCACAGTAACCTGGTCTGAGACCCGTCTTCAGGCATCAAGACTACGGTACTGAATCACAGTAACCTGGTCTGAGACCCGTCTTGAGGCATCAAGACTACGGTACTGAATCACAGTAACCTGGTCTGAGACCCGTCTTCAGGCATCAAGACTACGGTACTGAATCACAGTAACCTGGTCTGAGACCCGTCTTCAGGCATCAAGACTACGGTACTGAATCACAGTAACCTGGTCTGAGACCCGTCTTCAGGCATCAAGACTACGGTACTGAAGCACAGTAACCTGGTCTGAGACCCGTCTTCAGGCATCAAGACTACGGTACTGAATCACAGTAACCTGGTCTGAGACCCGTCTTCAGGCATCAAGACTACGGTACTGAATCACAGTAACCTGGTCTGAGACCCGTCTTCAGGCATCAAGACTACGGTACTGAATCACAGTAACCTGGTCTGAGACCCGTCTTCAGGCATCAAGACTACGGTACTGAAGCACAGTAACCTGGTCTGAGACCCGTCTTCAGGCATCAAGACTACGGTACTGAATCACAGTAACCTGGTCTGAGACCCGTCTTCAGGCATCAAGACTACGGTACTGCATCACAGTAACCTGGTCTGAGACCCGTCTTCAGGCATCAAGACTACGGTACTGAATCACAGTAACCTGGTCTGAGACCCGTCTTCAGGCATCAAGACTACGGTACTGAATCACAGTAACCTGGTCTGAGACCCGTCTTCAGGCATCAAGACTACGGTACTGAAGCACAGTAACCTGGTCTGAGACCCGTCTTCAGGCATCAAGACTACGGTACTGAAGCACAGTAACCTGGTCTGAGACCCGTCTTCAGGCATCAAGACTACGGTACTGAAGCACAGTAACCTGGTCTGAGACCCGTCTTCAGGCATCAAGACTACGGTACTGAATCACAGTAACCTGGTCTGAGACCCGTCTTCAGGCATCAAGACTATGGTACTGAATCACAGTAACCTGGTCTGAGACCCGTCTTCAGGCATCAAGACTACGGTACTGAATCACAGTAACCTGGTCTGAGACCCGTCTTCAGGCATCAAGACTACGGTACTGAATCACAGTAACCTGGTCTGAGATCCGTCTTCAGGCATCAAGACTACGGTACTGAATCACAGTAACTTTACTGAACATCTTGTTAAAGAATTGTATTGAGAACTCGCAACTAAGGCAAGTGTAAGAAGGCATCTTCTTAACCATGTTTGCAAGACGACATCTTCTTAACCATGTTTGCAAGACGACACCTTCTTAACCATGTTTGCAAGACGACACCTTCTTAACCATGTTTGCAAGACGACACCTTCTTAACCATGTTTGCAAGACGACACCTTCTTAACCATGTTTGCAAGACGACACCTTCTTAACCATGTTTGCAAGACGACACCTTCTTAACCATGTTTGCAAGACGACACCTTCTTAACCATGTTTGCAAGACGACACCTTCTTAACCATGTTTGCAAGAAGACACCTTCTTAACCATGTTTGTAAGACGACACCTTCTTAACCATGTTTGCAAGAAGACACCTTCTTAACCATGTTTGTAAGACGACACCTTCTTAACCATGTTTGTAAGACGACACCTTCTTAACCATGTTTGTAAGACGACACCTTCTTAACCATGTTTGTAAGACGACACCTTCTTAACCATGTTTGCAAGAAGACACCTTCTTAACCATGTTTGCAAGAAGACACCTTCTTAACCATGTTTGTAAGACGACACCTTCTTAACCATGTTTGCAAGACGACACCTTCTTAACCATGTTTGTAAGACGACACCTTCTTAACCATGTTTGTAAGACGACACCTTCTTAACCATGTTTGCAAGACGACACCTTCTTAACCATGTTTGCAAGACGACACCTTCTTAACCATGTTTGTAAGACGACACCTTCTTAACCATGTTTGTAAGACGACACCTTCTTAACCATGTTTGCAAGACGACACCTTCTTAACCATGTTTGCAAGACGACACCTTCTTAACCATGTTTGTAAGACGACACCTTCTTAACCATGTTTGCAAGACGACACCTTCTTAACCATGTTTGCAAGACGACACCTTCTTAACCATGTTTGTAAGACGACACCTTCTTAACCATGTTTGTAAGACGACACCTTCTTAACCATGTTTGCAAGACGACACCTTCTTAACCATGTTTGCAAGACGACACCTTCTTAACCATGTTTGTAAGACGACACCTTCTTAACCATGTTTGCAAGACGACACCTTCTTAACCATGTTTGTAAGACGACACCTTCTTAACCATGTTTGCAAGACGACACCTTCTTAACCATGTTTGCAAGACGACACCTTCTTAACCATGTTTGTAAGACGACACCTTCTTAACCATGTTTGTAAGAAGACACCTTCTTAACCATGTTTGTAAGAAGA
>NC_091345.1:22658730-22678730 GCF_038502225.1 Cherax quadricarinatus
CAGCAGCAGCTGTGATGCCACTGAGTGCCTGGTCCAGCAGCTGCTGTGATGCCACTGAGTGCCTGGTCCAGCAGCTGCTGTGATGCCACTGAGTGCCTGGTCCAGCAGCAGCTGTGATGTCAGTGAGTGTCTGGTCCAGCAGCAGCTGTGATGCCACTGAGTGCCTGGTCCAGCAGCTGCTGTGATGCCACTGAGTGTCTGGTCCAGAAGCTGCTGTGATGCCACTGAGTGTCTGGTCCAGCAGCTGCTGTGATGCCACTGAGTGCCTGACCCAGCAGCTGCTGTGATGTCACTGAGTGTCTGGTCCAGCAGCAGCTGTGATGCCACTGAGTGCCTGGTCCAGCAGCTGCTGTGATGCCACTGAGTGTCTGGTCCAGCAGCTGCTGTGATGCCACTGAGTGCCTGGTCCAGCAGCTGCTGTGATGCCACTGAGTGCCTGGTCCAGCAGCAGCTGTGATGTCACTGAGTGTCTGGTCCAGCAGCAGCTGTGATGCCACTGAGTGCCTGGTCCAGCAGCTGCTGTGATGCCACTGAGTGTCTGGTCCAGCAGCTGCTGTGATGCCACTGAGTGTCTGGTCCAGCAGCTGCTGTGATGTCACTGAGTGTCTGGTCCAGCAGCTGCTGTGATGCCACTGAGTGCCTGGTCCAGCAGCTGCTGTGATGCCACTGAGTGTCTGGTCCAGCAGCAGCTGTGATGCCACTGAGTGCCTGGTCCAGCAGCTGCTGTGATGCCACTGAGTGCCTGGTCCAGCAGCAGCTGTGATGCCACTGAGTGCCTGGTCCAGCAGCTGCTGTGATGTCACTGAGTGTCTGGTCCAGCAGCAGCTGTGATGCCACTGAGTGCCTGGTCCAGCAGCTGCTGTGATGTCACTGAGTGTCTGGTCCAGCAGCAGCTGTGATGCCACTGAGTGCCTGGTCCAGCAGCTGCTGTGATGCCACTGAATGCCTGGTCCAGCAGCTGCTGTGATGCCACTGAGTGCCTAGTCTAGCAGCAGCTGTGATGCCACTGAGTGCCTGGTCCAGCAGCTGCTGTGATGCCACTGAGTGCCTGGTCCAGCAGCAGCTGTGATGCCACTGAGTGTCTGGTCCAGCAGCAGCTGTGATGCCACTGAGTGCCTGGTCCAGCAGCTGCTGTGATGCCACTGAGTGCCTGGTCCAGCAGCAGCTGTGATGCCACTGAGTGCCTGGTCCAGCAGCAGCTGTGATGCCACTGAGTGTCTGGTCCAGCAGCAGCTGTGATGTCACTGAGTGCCTGACCCAGCAGTAGCTGTGATGCCACTGAGTGCCTGACCCAGCAGCAGCTGTGATGCCACTGAGTGCCTGACCCAGCAGCTGCTGTGATGCCACTGAGTGCCTGGTCCAGCAGCAGCTGTGATGCCACTGAGTGCCTGACCCAGCAGCTGCTGTGATGCCACTGAGTGCCTGGTCCAGCAGCAGCTGTGATGCCACTGAGTGCCTGACCCAGCAGCTGCTGTGATGCCACTGAGTGCCTGGTCCAGCAGCAGCTGTGATGCCACTGAGTGCCTGACCCAGCAGCTGCTGTGATGCCACTGAGTGCCTGGTCCAGCAGCAGCTGTGATGTCACTGAGTATCTGGTCCAGCAGTAGCTGTGATGTCACTGAGTGTCTGGTCCAGCAGCTGCTGGGATGTCACTGAGTATCTGGTCCAGCAGTAGCTGTGATGTCACTGAGTGCCTGGTCCAGCAGCTGCTGTGATGTCACTGAGTGCCTGGTCCAGCAGCAGCTGTGATGCCACTGAGTATCTGGTCCAGCAGCAGCTGTGATGCCACTGAGTGCCTGGTCCAGCAGCAGCTGTGATGCCACTGAGTGCCTGACCCAGCAGCAGCTGTGATGCCACTGAGTGCCTGGTCCAGCAGTAGCTGTGATGCCACTGAGTGCCTGGTCCAGCAGCAGCTGTGATGCCACTGAGTGCCTGACCCAGCAGCTGCTGTGATGCCACTGAGTGCCTGGTCCAGCAGCAGCTGTGATGCCACTGAGTGCCTGACCCAGCAGCTGCTGTGATGCCACTGAGTGCCTGACCCAGCAGCAGCTGTGATGTCACTGAGTGCCTGGTCCAGCAGCTGCTGTGATGCCACTGAGTGTCTGGTCCAGCAGCTGCTGTGATGCCACTGAGTATCTGGTCCAGCAGCTGCTGTGATGCCACTGAGTGCCTGACCCAGCAGCAGCTGTGATGCCACTGAGTGCCTGGTCCAGCAGTAGCTGTGATGCCACTGAGTGCCTGACCCAGCAGCAGCTGTGATGCCACTGAGTGCCTGGTCCAGCAGTAGCTGTGATGCCACTGAGTGCCTGACCCAGCAGCAGCTGTGATGCCACTGAGTGTCTGGTCCAGCAGTAGCTGTGATGCCACTGAGTGCCTGACCCAGCAGCAGCTGTGATGCCACTGAGTGCCTGGTCCAGCAGTAGCTGTGATGCCACTGAGTGCCTGGTCCAGCAGCAGCTGTGATGCCACTGAGTGTCTGGTCCAGCAGCAGCTGTGATGCCACTGAGTGCCTGGTCCAGCAGTAGCTGTGATGTCACTGAGTGCCTGACCCAGCAGCAGCTGTGATGCCACTGAGTGCCTGGTCCAGCAGCTGCTGTGATGCCACTGAGTGCCTGGTCCAGCAGCTGCTGTGATGCCACTGAGTGCCTGGTCCAGCAGCTGCTGTGATGTCACTGAGTGTCTGGTCCAGCAGCAGCTGTGATGCCACTGAGTGCCTGGTCCAGCAGCTGCTGTGATGTCACTGAGTGTCTGGTCCAGCAGCAGCTGTGATGCCACTGAGTGCCTGGTCCAGCAGCTGCTGTGATGCCACTGAATGCCTGGTCCAGCAGCTGCTGTGATGCCACTGAGTGCCTAGTCTAGCAGCAGCTGTGATGCCACTGAGTGCCTGGTCCAGCAGCTGCTGTGATGCCACTGAGTGCCTGGTCCAGCAGCAGCTGTGATGCCACTGAGTGTCTGGTCCAGCAGCAGCTGTGATGCCACTGAGTGCCTGGTCCAGCAGCTGCTGTGATGCCACTGAGTGCCTGGTCCAGCAGCAGCTGTGATGCCACTGAGTGCCTGGTCCAGCAGCAGCTGTGATGCCACTGAGTGTCTGGTCCAGCAGCAGCTGTGATGTCACTGAGTGCCTGACCCAGCAGTAGCTGTGATGCCACTGAGTGCCTGACCCAGCAGCAGCTGTGATGCCACTGAGTGCCTGACCCAGCAGCTGCTGTGATGCCACTGAGTGCCTGGTCCAGCAGCAGCTGTGATGCCACTGAGTGCCTGACCCAGCAGCTGCTGTGATGCCACTGAGTGCCTGGTCCAGCAGCAGCTGTGATGCCACTGAGTGCCTGACCCAGCAGCTGCTGTGATGCCACTGAGTGCCTGGTCCAGCAGCAGCTGTGATGCCACTGAGTGCCTGACCCAGCAGCTGCTGTGATGCCACTGAGTGCCTGGTCCAGCAGCAGCTGTGATGTCACTGAGTATCTGGTCCAGCAGTAGCTGTGATGTCACTGAGTGTCTGGTCCAGCAGCTGCTGGGATGTCACTGAGTATCTGGTCCAGCAGTAGCTGTGATGTCACTGAGTGTCTGGTCCAGCAGTAGCTGTGATGTCACTGAGTGCCTGGTCCAGCAGCAGCTGTGATGTCACTGAGTATCTGGTCCAGCAGTAGCTGTGATGTCACTGAGTGCCTCTTCCAGCAGCTGCTGTGATGTCACTGAGTGCCTGATCCAGCAGCAGCTGTGATGCCACTGAGTATCTGGTCCAGCAGCAGCTGTGATGCCACTGAGTGCCTGGTCCAGCAGCAGCTGTGATGCCACTGAGTGCCTGACCCAGCAGCAGCTGTGATGCCACTGAGTGCCTGGTCCAGCAGTAGCTGTGATGCCACTGAGTGCCTGGTCCAGCAGCAGCTGTGATGCCACTGAGTGCCTGACCCAGCAGCTGCTGTGATGCCACTGAGTGCCTGGTCCAGCAGCAGCTGTGATGCCACTGAGTGCCTGACCCAGCAGCTGCTGTGATGCCACTGAGTGCCTGACCCAGCAGCAGCTGTGATGTCACTGAGTGCCTGGTCCAGCAGCTGCTGTGATGCCACTGAGTGTCTGGTCCAGCAGCTGCTGTGATGCCACTGAGTATCTGGTCCAGCAGATGCTGTGATGCCACTGAGTGCCTGACCCAGCAGCAGCTGTGATGCCACTGAGTGCCTGGTCCAGCAGTAGCTGTGATGCCACTGAGTGCCTGACCCAGCAGCAGCTGTGATGCCACTGAGTGCCTGGTCCAGCAGTAGCTGTGATGCCACTGAGTGCCTGACCCAGCAGCAGCTGTGATGCCACTGAGTGTCTGGTCCAGCAGTAGCTGTGATGCCACTGAGTGCCTGACCCAGCAGCAGCTGTGATGCCACTGAGTGCCTGGTCCAGCAGTAGCTGTGATGCCACTGAGTGCCTGGTCCAGCAGCAGCTGTGATGCCACTGAGTGTCTGGTCCAGCAGCAGCTGTGATGCCACTGAGTGCCTGGTCCAGCAGTAGCTGTGATGTCACTGAGTGCCTGACCCAGCAGCAGCTGTGATGCCACTGAGTGCCTGGTCCAGCAGCAGCTGTGATGCCACTGAGTGCCTGACCCAGCAGCTGCTGTGATGTCACTGAGTGCCTGGTCCAGCAGCTGCTGTGATGCCACTGAGTGCCTGGTCCAGCAGCAGCTGTGATGCCACTGAGTGCCTGACCCAGCAGCAGCTGTGATGCCACTGAGTGCCTGACCCAGCAGCTGCTGTGATGCCACTGAGTGCCTGGTCCAGCAGCAGCTGTGATGTCACTGAGTGCCTGACCCAGCAGCTGCTGTGATGTCACTGAGTGCCTGACCCAGCAGCAGCTGTGATGTCACTGAGTGCCTGGTCCAGCAGTAGCTGTGATGCCACTGAGTGTCTGGTCCAGCAGCAGCTGTGATGCCACTGAGTGCCTGACCCAGCAGCTGCTGTGATGTCACTGAGTGCCTGACCCAGCAGTAGCTGTGATCCCACTGAGTGCCTGACCCAGCAGCAGCTGTGATGTCACTGAGTGCCTGACCCAGCAGTAGCTGTGATGCCACTGAGTGCCTGACCCAGCAGCAGCTGTGATGTCACTGAGTGCCTGACCCAGCAGTAGCTGTGATGCCACTGAGTGCCTGACCCAACAGTAGCTGTGATGCCACTGAGTGTCTGGCCCAGCAGCAGCTGTGATGTCATTGAGTGCCTGGTCCAGCAGCTGCTGTGATGCCACTGAGTGCCTGGTCCAGCAGCAGCTGTGATGCCACTGAGTGTCTGGTCCAGCAGCTGCTGTGATGTCACTGAGTGCCTGGTCCAGCAGCTGCTGTGATGCCACTGAGTGCCTGGTCCAGCAGCTGCTGTGATGCCACTGAGTGCAAGGTCCAGCAGCAGCTGTGATGCCACTGAGTGCCTGGTCCAGCAGCTGCTCTGATGCCACTGAGTGCCTGGTCCAGCAGCTGCTGTGATGTCACTGAGTGTCTGACCCAGCAGCAGCTGTGATGTCACTGAGTGTCTGACCCAGCAGCAGCTGTGATGCCACTGAGTGCCTGGTCCAGCAGCAGCTGTGATGTCACTGAGTGTCTGGTCCAGCAGCAGCTGTGATGCCACTGAGTGCCTGGTCCAGCAGCAGCTGTGATGCCACTGAGTGCCTGGTCCAGCAGCAGCTGTGATGCCACTGAGTGCCTGGTCCAGCAGCAGCTGTGATGCCACTGAGTGCCTGACCCAGCAGCAGCTGTGATGTCACTGAGTGCCTGACCCAGCAGCAGCTGTGATGTCACTGAGTGCCTGACCCAGCAGCTGCTGTGATGCCACTGAGTGCCTGGTCCAGCAGCTGCTGTGATGCCACTGAGTGCCTGGTCCAGGAGCTGCTGTGATGCCACTGAGTGCCTTGTTCAGCAGCAGCTGTGATGCCACTGAGTGCCTGACGCAGCAGTAGCTGTGATGCCACTGAGTGCCTGGTCCAGCAGCAGCTGTGATGCCACTGAGTGCTTGGTCCAGCAGCAGCTGTGATGCCACTGAGTGCCTGGTCCAGCAGCAGCTGTGATGCCACTGAGTGTCTGGTCCAGCAGCAGCTGTGATGTCACTGAGTGCCTGACCCAGCAGCTGCTGTGATGCCACTGAGTGCCTGGTCCAGCAGCAGCTGTGATGTCACTGAGTGCCTGACCCAGCAGCTGCTGTGATGCCACTGAGTGTCTGGTCCAGCAGCAGCTGTGATGTCACTGAGTGCCTGACCCAGCAGCTGCTGTGATGCCACTGAGTGTCTGGTCCAGCAGCAGCTGTGATGTCACTGAGTGTCTGGTCCAGCAGCTGCTGTGATGCCACTGAGTGTCTGGTCCAGCAGCTGCTGTGATGTCACTGAGTGTCTGGTCCAGCAGCAGCTGTGATGCCACTGAGTGCCTGGTCCAGCAGCAGCTGTGATGTCACTGAGTGCCTGGTCCAGCAGCAGCTGCTGTGATGCCACTGAGTGTCTTGTCCAGCAGCTGCTGTGATGCCACTGAGTGCCTGGTCCAGCAGCTGCTGTGGTGCCACTGAGTGCCTGGTCCAGCAGCAGCTGCTGTGATGCCACTGAGTGTCTGGTCCAGCAGCTGCTGTGATGCCACTGAGTGCCTGGTCCAGCAGCAGCTGTGATGCCACTGAGTGCCTGGTCCAGCAGCAGCTGCTGTGATGCCACTGAGTGTCTGGTCCAGCAGCTGCTGTGATGCCACTGAGTGCCTGGTCCAGCAGCAGCTGTGATGCCACTGAGTGCCTGGTCCAGCAGCAGCTGCTGTGATGGCACTGAGTGTCTGGCCCAGCAGCAGCTGTGATGCCACTGAGTGCCTGGTCCAGCAGCAGCTGTGATGCCACTGAGTGCCTGGTCCAGCAGCAGCTGTGATGCCACTGAGTGTCTGGCCCAGCAGCAGCTGTGATGCCACTGAGTGTCTGGTCCAGCAGCAGCTGCTGTGACTGCAACGATCAACCCAGACAGCAGCGTCACAGCAGCTGGACAAGGTTCGGAGAACCTTCACTACATGTATAAATTCGGTAGAGCATATATATTACTGGTAAGGACTGACGTCCATGGAACGTACACGAGAAAGATTTATACATAATTTACACCTTGGGAAATTCTGGAAGTATTGGTCCCATATGTACACACCGAAATTACTCCCTGCGATGGCGAGAGGCAGAGCAGATGGTGCAACATAACCCCGGTGAAATGCGAGGGGACCAAGACTCTCCAACACTCTTCCTTTGTAAATAAGATGAATTTTCAACAGACCCTTGGCTGTCTTTCTGATCAACCGGATTTTGGTGCATACCTTGGACTGCATGCGGCTAGTACTAACAGTTTGGTTGATCAGGCTGTCACCAAGCAGGTCTGGTACGGTAGACTTGCCTCTTGTTTACGTTGTGCATCAGCTGATGGTCACGTGGTGAGTACTGACACCCAGACACACATCTTCACCCTCCTCCATCTTCTGTACATCTTCACCCTCCTTCATCTTGGTTTAACTTCCTGTATTCCAGCACTGTTACAAGATACAATTTCCATCTTAGAAAAGTTATCCACAGTGTAATTACCAGTCCTGGTGAAAATATTACCAGTCCTGGTGAAAAAAAAAGATATGTTTGATTTATCCAGTTCTCGATTATTATAACTACCTAATTGATTACTTAATATAGTGTGTCAGTGTTAGGTGAAGATGTCAGTAAACACACACACACACACACACACACACACACACACAAGGGGCCAGGAGCTATGAATCAACTCCTGCAACCAAAACTAGGTGAGTACACACATATATGCATACATATATATTCTCTATGAGAGTAAGGATAACGTTATTCAGGTTTGTAGTAAAGACATGTTACATAGCAGGTAAACTCAGACATCTGGTAAACACACATAAACCGCCGGTTTAACACCATATTAGCATTTAGTAAACCTTGGGTAAACATAGATGTTACCTGGACTGCAGTTTGTGAGGCGGATCAATACTCGAAGTTCCGGGGGCCAAGGATATGTTCTGAGGACCTTGTGGAAATGTAGGAGTGGTGGGTCCCGGAGGCACCTCCCAGCACCACCAGGAGTGGTGGGTCCCGGCAGGCACCTCCCAGCACCACCAGGAGTGGTGGGTCCCGGCAGGCACCTCCCAGCACCACCAGGAGTGGTGGGTCCAGCACCACCAGGAGTGGTGCATCCCGGCAGGGACCTCCCAGCACCACCAGGAGTGATGGGTCCAGGCAGGCACATAACAGCACCACTAGGAGTGATGGGACCCGGCAGGCACCTCCCAGCACCACCAGCAGCACCACCGCTAGAGTGGTGGGATCCGGCAGGCACCTCCCAGCACCACCAGCAGCAGCACCAGCAGCATCAGGAGTGGTGGGACCTGGCAGGCACCTCCCAGCAGCACCACCAGAGTGGTGGGACCCGGCAGACACCTCCCAGCACCACCAGGAGTGGTGGGACCCGACAGGTACCTTCCAGCAGCAGCAGGGGTTGAGGGACCCGGAAGGCATCTCCCAGCAGCAGCAGCAGCAGCAGGAGTGGTGGGACCCGGCAGGCACCTCCCAACAGGAGTGGTGGGACCCCCAGGTACCTCCCAGCAGCAGCACCAGCAGCAGCAGGAGTGGTGGGGCCCGGCAGGTACCTCCCAGCAGCAGCAGAAGTGGTGGGACTGGACAGGCACCTCCCAGTAGCAGCAGGAGTGGTGGGACCCAGCAGGCACCTCCCAGCAACAGCAGCAGCAGCAGGAATGGTGGGACCCAGCAGGCACCTCCCAGCAGTAGCAGCTGGAGTGGTGGGACCCCGTAGGTGCCTCCCAGCACCAGCAGCAGCAGGATTGGTAGGACCCAGCAGGCACCTCCCAGCACCACCAGCAGCAGCAGGAGCGGTAGAACCCTGCAGTCACCTCCCAGCAGCAGCACCAGCAGCAGCAGGAGTGATGGGACCTAACAGGTACCTCCCAGCAGCAGCAGCACCAGCAGGAGTGATGGGACTTGACAGGCACCTCCAGCAGCAGCAGCAGCAGCAGCAGCAGCAGCAGCAGCAGCAGCAGCAAGGTTTTGGTACCTTCCTCCACCACCAACAGCAAGGGTGTTTGTACCTTCCACCAACAACAGGGGGTGTTGGCATCTCCCACCAACAGCAGGGGTTGGCACCTCCCACCAACAGCAGAGGCGTTGGCACCTCCCACCACCATCAGCAGGGGTGTTGGCACCTCCTACCACCAACAGCAGGAGTGTTGGCACCTCCCACCATCAACAGCAGGGGGTTTTGGCACCTCCCACCACCAACAGCAGGGGTGTTGGCACCTCCCATCACCAACAGCAGGGGTGTTGGCACCACCCACCACCAACGGCAGGGGTGTTGGCACGTCCCACCACAGGGTGTTTGCACCTCCCACCACCAACGGCAGGGGTGTTGGCACCTCCCACCACAGGGTGTTTGCACCTCCCACCACCAACGGCAGGGGTGTTGGCACCTCCCACCACAGGGTGTTTGCACCTCCCACCACCAACGGCAGGGGTGTTGGCACCTCCAACCACCAACGGCAGGGGTGTTGGCACCTCCCACCAGCAGCAGCAGGGGTATTGACACCTCCCACCACAAACAGTAGGGGTGTTGACACGTCCCACCACCAACAGCAGGGGTGTTGGCACCTCCCACCACCAATAGCAGGGGTGTTGGCACCTTCCATCAACAACAGCAGGGGTGTTATGCAGGGGTGTTGGCACCTCCCACCACCAACGGCAGGGGTGTTGGCACCTCCCACGACCAACAGCAGGGGTGTTGGCACCTCCCACCACAAACAGTAGGGGTGTTGGCACCTCCCACCACCAACAGCAGGGGTGTTGGTACCTCCCACCACCAACGGCATGGGTGTTGGCACCTCCCACCACCAACGGCAGGGGTGTTGGCACCTCCCACCACCAACAGCAGGGGTGTTGGCACCTCCCATCAACAACAGCAGGGGTGTTGGCACCTCCCATCAACAACAGCATGGGTGTTGGCACCTCCCACCACCAACAGCATGGGTGTTGGCACCTCCCACCACCAACAGCAGGGGTGTTGGCACCTCTCACCACCAACAGCAGGGGTGTTGGCACCTCCCACCACCAACAGCAGGGGTGTTGGCACCTCCCACCACCAACAGCAGGGGTGTTGGCACCTCTCACCACCAACAGCAGGGGTGTTGGCACCTCCCACCACCAACAGCAGGGGTGTTGGCACCTCTCACCACCAACAGCTGGGGTGTTGGCACCTCCCAGCGTTAGGATTTAGGGAGGATGGAGGTGGGGTTGGCTTGTGTGTGTGTGTGGGGGGGGGTGTTGCTGGCCCACTGCCAGCCTCTGCAAGTTTCTCCCGATGCTTTACCGGGTTCCAGCGGCGTGTAGGGATTTCCTTGAAGTTGTATATTGATGCTGCTGCTGCTGCTGTTCTTCCATTTCTCATGTCTATGTTATTCCTGTTTTCTTTGGCATTATTTTCATCTCTTTTTCTATTACAAGTGAGTTGGAATATGTGTATTAATTTTAGGTTGAATTTTCGATGTATTTCGTTTTTGGAATCTGTTTTAAGAATTACTCTTAGGTTGTTAATTTCCAGTCCGGTATCTTAAGAGTTTCTTGGACGATGTACGATATTGTAAATCTGGAGAATTACACAGATTTCACTTCCACATCTCTTATTAAATTTTGGAAACGAGTAAAATCATTCCAAGTGTACTACACTCTTGAGTGTATATGAGGCAGGTGTAATACACCTAGGGAATACTAGGTACAGTGGTCCAGAATGTACACTGATGTGATCCCTGACGAGCGAGGAAAGGCGGCTCAATATTTATGAAATGTTCAAGACACTGACCAGGTGTTGTGCTCAGCTCACGGGATCACCAAGACCATCCCTGAAACTAGTGAAGCTCCATGCGCAGTTGTGTTATATCAAGTAAAGAACGTTCTTCATCACCAAGAAAGTTCAACTGACGACTGTCATGCTTCTTCCTGCCAACATTCCTACCAGGTGACCTTCCTGCCAACATTCCTACCAGTTGACCTTCCTGCCAACATTCCTACCAGTTGACCTTCCTGCCAACATTCCTGCCAGGTGACCTTCCTGCCAACATTCCTGCCAGGTGACCTTCCTGCCAACATTCCTGCCAGGTGACCTTCCTGCCAACATTCCTGCCAGTTGACCTTCCTGCCAACATTCCTGCCAGGTGACCTTCCTGCCAACATTCCTACCAGGTGACCTTCCTGCCAGCATTCCTGCCAGTTGACCTTTCTGCCAACATTCCTGCCAGTTGACCTTCCTGCCAACATCCCTACCAGGTAATCTTCCTGCCAACATTCCTACCAGGTGACCTTTCTGCCAACATTCCTGCCAGGTGACCATCCTGCCAACATTCTTGCCAGTTGACCTTTCTGCCAACATTCCTACCAGGTGACCTTCCTGCCAGTTGACCTTTCTGCCAACATTCCTACCAGGTGACCTTCCTGCCAGTTGACCTTTCTGCCAACATTCCTACCAGGTGACCTTCCTGCCAGTTGACCTTTCTGCCAACATTCCTACCAGGTGACCTTCCTGCCAACATTCCTACCAGGTGACCTTCCTGCCAACATTCCTACCAGGTGACCTTCCTGCCAACATTCCTACCAGGTGACCTTCCTGCCAACATTCCTACCAGGTGACCTTCCTGCCAGCATTCCTACCAGGTGACCTTCCTGCCAACATTCCTACCAGGTGACCTTCCTGCCAGTATTCCTACCAGGTGACCTTCCTGCCAACATTCCTACCAGGTGACCTTCCTGCCAGCATTCCTACTAGGCGACCTTCCTGCCAGGTGACCTTCCTGCCAGCATTCCTGCCAGGTGACCTTCCTGCCAGCATTCCTGCCAGTTGACCTTTCTGCCAGCATTCCTGCCAGGTGACCTTCCTGCCAGCATTCCTGCCAGGTGACCTTCCTGTCAGTATTCCTGCCAGGTGACCTTCCTGCCAGCATTCCTGCCAGGTGACCTTCCTTCCAGCATTCGTGCCAGTTGACCTTTCTGCCAGCATTCCTGCCAGGTGACCTTCCTGCCAACATTCCTGCCAGGTGACCTTCCTACCAGGTGACCTTCCTGCCAACATTCCTGCCAGTTGACCTTCCTGCCAGCATTCCTGCCAACATTCCTACCAGGTGACCTTCCTGCCAGCATTCCTACCAGGTGACCTTCCTGCCAACACTCCTGCCAGGTGACCTTCCTGCCAACATTCCTGCCAGGTGACCTTCCTGCCAGCATTCTTACCAGGTGACCTTCCTGCCAACAATCCTGCCAGGTGACCTTCCTGCCAGCATTCCTGCCAGGTGACCCTCCTGCCAGCATTCCTGCCAGGTGACCTTTCTGCCAACATTCCTGCCAGGTGACCTTCCTGCCAGGTGACCTTTCTGCCAACATTCCTGCCAGGTGACCTTCCTGCCAGCATTCCTGCCAGGTGACCTTCCTGCCAACATTCCTGCCAGGTGACCTTCCTGTCAACATTCCTGCCAGGTGACCTTCCTGCCAACATTCCTGCCAGGTGACCTTCCTGCCAGCATTCTTGCCAGGTGACCTTCCTGCCAACATTCCTGCCAGGTGACCTTCCTGCCAGCATTCCTGCCAGGTGACCTTCCTGCCAGCATTCCTGCCAGGTGACCTTTCTGCCAACATTCCTGCCAGGTGACCTTCCTGCCAACATTCCTACTAGGTGACCTTTCTGCCAACATTCCTGCCAGGTGGCCTTCGTGCCAACATTCCTGCCATGTGACCTTCCTGCCAGGTGACCTTTCTGCCAACATTCCTGCCAGTTGACCTGCCAATATTCCTACCAGGTGACCTTTCTGCCAACATTCCTGCCAGGTGACCTTCCTGCCAGCATTCCTGCCATGTGACCTTCCTGCCAGGTGACCTTTCTGCCAACATTCCTGCCAGGTGACCTGCCAATATTCCTACCAGGTGACCTTCCTGCCAACATTCCTGCCAGGTGACCTTCCTGCCAGCATTTCTGCCAGGTGACCTTCCTGCCAACATTCCTGCCAGGTGACCTTCCTGCCAGCATTCCTGCCAGGTGACCTTCCTGCCAGGTGACCTTCCTGCCAGGTGACCTTCCTGCCAGGTGACCTTCCTGCAGTGTACCTCATGAAGCTTAACCATCTCCAAGTATTGCTTCACTCACTCAGCTTCTGGGTGTTGCAAGTTCTGATGAAGTAACACTTTAATCTTAAGTTGTAGGATTTCCAGTAGTTTCTTGAATTCTCTGAAGTGAAGTTGCAGCTCCTGGCGTTGCTCCAGTTTTCCTAACACTTAAAATATGTGTACCTTGATTAAAAGTGATGAGTTTTACAATGGTGTTATCAAGGCTGAGTGTTCCTGGATATCAAACGTTAAGGCTGGCACTGCTTCTTCTGATGTTGACATTGTACTTCCAGGTGTTTTCTGGGTCACTTAAAGTAAGAGTCACTTAAGAGTCACTTGAAGTAAGAGCTGAGAGAGAGCTGTTTGCCCGGATGAACACACCATTTGCTACGTCATTATCATGGTTCATTAAACGGAAAAATAAGCAAGTGATATATTGCATTCATCACTGTACAGCATGGGTCGTGGTGGTACAGCATGGGTCGTGGTGGTACAACATGGGTCGTGGTGATACAGCATGGGTCGTGGTGATACAGCATGGGTCGTGGTGGTACAACATGGGTCGTGGTGATACAGCATGGGTCGTGGTGGTACAGCATGGGTCGTGGTGGTACAGTATGGGTCGTGGTGGTACAGCATGGGTCGTGGTGGTACAGCATGGGTCGTGGTGGTACAGCATGGGTCGTGGTGGTACAGCATGGGTCGTGGTGGTACAGCATGGGTCGTGGTGGTACAGCATGGGTCGTGGTGGTACAGCATGGGTCGTGGTGATACAGCATGGGTCGTGGTGGTACAGCATGGGTCGTGGTGGTACAACATGGGTCGTGGTGGTACAGCATGGGTCGTGGTGGTACAGCATGGGTCGTGGTGGTACAACATGGGTCGTGGTGGTACAGCATGGGTCGTGGTGATACAGCATGGGTCGTGGTGGTACAGCATGGGTCGTGGTGGTACAGCATGGGTCGTGGTGGTACAACATGGGTCGTGGTGGTACAGCATGGGTCGTGGTGGTACAACATGGGTCGTGGTGGTACAGCATGGGTCGTGGTGATACAGCATGGGTCGTGGTGGTACAACATGGGTCGTGGTGGTACATGGGTCGTGGTGGTACAGCATGGGTCGTGGTGGTACAGCATGGGTCGTGGTGGTACAACATGGGTCGTGGTGGTACAACATGGGTCGTGGTTGTACAGCATGGGTCGTGGTGATACAGCATGGGTCGTGGTGGTACAGCATGGGTCGTGGTGGTACAACATGGGTCGTGGTGGTACAGCATGGGTCGTGGTGGTACAACATGGGTCGTGGTGGTACAGCATGGGTCGTGGTGATACAGCATGGGTCGTGGTGGTACAGCATGGGTCGTGGTGATACAGCATGGGTCGTGGTGGTACAGCATGGGTCGTGGTGGTACAGCATGGGTCGTGGTGATACAGCATGGGTCGTGGTGGTACAGCATGGGTCGTGGTGGTACAACATGGGTCGTGGTGGTACAGCATGGGTCGTGGTGGTACAGCATGGGTCGTGGTGGTACAGCATGGGTCGTGGTGATACAGCATGGGTCGTGGTGATACAGCATGGGTCGTGGTGGTACAGCATGGGTCGTGGTGATACAGCATGGGTCGTGGTGGTACAGCATGGGTCGTGGTGATACAGCATGGGTCGTGGTGGTACAGCATGGGTCGTGGTGGTACAGCATGGGTCGTGGTGATACAGCATGGGTCGTGGTGGTACAGCATGGGTCGTGGTGATGCAGCATGGGTCGTGGTGGTACAGCATGGGTCGTGGTGGTACAGCATGGGTCGTGGTGGTACAGCATGGGTCGTGGTGGTACAGCATGGGTCGTGGTGATGCAGCATGGGTCGTGGTGATACAGCATGGGTCGTGGTGGTACAGCATGGGTCATGGTGGTACAGCATGGGTCGTGGTGGTACAGCATGGGTCGTGGTGGTACAGCATGGGTCGTGGTGGTACAGCATGGGTCGTGGTGATGCAGCATGGGTCGTGGTGGTACAGCATGGGTCGTGGTGGTACAGCATGGGTCGTGGTGGTACAGCATGGGTCGTGGTGATACAGCATGGGTCGTGGTGGTACAGCATGGGTCGTGGTGATGCAGCATGGGTCGTGGTGGTACAGCATGGGTCGTGGTGGTACAGCATGGGTCGTGGTGGTACAGCATGGGTCGTGGTGATGCAGCATGGGTCGTGGTGATACAGCATGGGTCGTGGTGGTACATCATGGGTCGTGGTGGTACAGCATGGGTCATGGTGGTACAGCATGGGTCGTGGTGGTACAGCATGGGTCGTGGTGGTACAGCATGGGTCGTGGTGGTACAGCATGGGTCGTGGTGATGCAGCATGGGTCGTGGTGATACAGCATGGGTCGTGGTGGTACAGCATGGGTCGTGGTGGTACAGCATGGGTCGTGGTGGTACAGCATGGGTCGTGGTGGTACAGCATGGGTCGTGGTGGTACAGCATGGGTCGTGGTGGTACAGCATGGGTCGTGGTGGTACAGCATGGGTCGTGGTGGTACAGCATGGGTCGTGGTGGTACAGCATGGGTCGTGGTGGTACAGCATGGGTCGTGGTGATACAGCATGGGTCGTGGTGGTACAGCATGGGTCGTGGTGATACAGCATGGGTCGTGGTGGTACAACATGGGTCGTGGTGATACAGCATGGGTCGTGGTGGTACAGCATGGGTCGTGGTGATACAGCATGGGTCGTGGTGGTACAGCATGGGTCGTGGTGGTACAGCATGGGTCGTGGTGGTACAGCATGGGTCGTGGTGGTACAGCATGGGTCGTGGTGGTACAGCATGGGTCGTGGTGGTACAGCATGGGTCGTGGTGGTACAGCATGGGTCGTGGTGATACAGCATGGGTCGTGGTGATACAGCATGGGTCGTGGTGGTACAGCATGGGTCGTGGTGGTACAGCATGGGTCGTGGTGGTACAGCATGGGTCGTGGTGGTACAGCATGGGTCGTGGTGGTACAGCATGGGTCGTGGTGGTACAGCATGGGTCATGGTGGTACAGCATGGGTCGTGGTGGTACAGCATGGGTTGTGGTGGTACAGCATGGGTCGTGGTGGTACAGCATGGGTCGTGGTGGTACAGCATGGGTTGTGGTGGTACAGCATGGGTCGTGGTGGTACAGCATGGGTCGTGGTGGTACAGCATGGGTCGTGGTGGTACAGCATGGGTCGTGGTGATGCAGCATGGGTCGTGGTGATACAGCATGGGTCGTGGTGGTACAGCATGGGTCGTGGTGGTACAGCATGGGTCGTGGTGATACAGCATGGGTCGTGGTGGTACAGCATGGGTCGTGGTGGTACAGCATGGGTCGTGGTGGTACAGCATGGGTCGTGGTGGTACAGCATGGGTCGTGGTGATACAGCATGGGTCGTGGTGATACAGCATGGGTCGTGGTGATACAGCATGGGTCGTGGTGGTACAGCATGGGTCGTGGTGGTACAGCATGGGTCGTGGTGGTACAGCATGGGTCGTGGTGGTACAACATGGGTCGTGGTGGTACAGCATGGGTCGTGGTGGTACAGCATGGGTCGTGGTGGTACAGCATGGGTCGTGGTGGTACAGCATGGGTCGTGGTGATACAGCATGGGTCGTGGTGGTACAGCATGGGTCGTGGTGATACAGCATGGGTCGTGGTGATACAGCATGGGTCGTGGTGATACAGCATGGGTCGTGGTGGTACAGCATGGGTCGTGGTGGTACAGCATGGGTCGTGGTGGTACAGCATGGGTCGTGGTGGTACAGCATGGGTCGTGGTGATACAGCATGGGTCGTGGTGGTACAGCATGGGTCGTGGTGGTACAGCATGGGTCGTGATGATGCAGCATGGGTCGTGGTGGTACAGCATGGGTCGTGGTGATACAGCATGGGTCGTGGTGGTACAGCATGGGTCGTGGTGGTACAGTATGGGTCGTGATGATGCAGCATGGGTCGTGGTGGTACAACATGGGTCGTGGTGATACAGCATGGGTCGTGGTGATACAGCATGGGTCGTGGTGGTACAGCATGGGTCGTGGTGATACAGCATGTGTCGTGGTGGTACAGCATGGGTCGTGGTAGCACAGCATGGGTCGTGGTAGCACAGCATGGGTGTGGTGGTACAGCATAGGTAGTGGTGGTACGGCATGGGTCGTGGTGGTACAACTGTAGTGGTACGGCATGGGTCGTGGTGGTACAACTGTAGTGGTACGGCATGGGTCTTGGTGGTACAACTGTAGTGGTACGGCATGGGTCTTGGTGGTACAACTGTAGTGGTACGGCATGGGTCGTGGTGGTACAACTGTAGTGGTACGGCATGGGTCTTGGTGGTACAACTGTAGTGGTACGGCATGGGTCGTGGTGGTACAACTGTAGTGGTACGGCATGGGTCTTGGTGGTACAACTGTAGTGGTACGGCATGGGTCGTGGTGGTACAACTGTAGTGGTACGGCATGGGTCGTGGTACAACTGTAGTGGTACGGCATGGGTCGTGGTGGTACAACTGTAGTGGTACGGCATGGGTCTTGGTGGTACAACTGTAGTGGTACGGCATGGGTCGTGGTGGTACAACTGTAGTGGTACGGCATGGGTCGTGGTGGTACAACTGTAGTGGTACGGCATGGGTCGTGGTGGTACAACTGTAGTGGTACGGCATGGGTCGTGGTGGTACAACTGTAGTGGTACGGCATGGGTCTTGGTGGTACAACTGTAGTGGTACGGCATGGGTCTTGGTGGTACAACTGTAGTGGTACGGCATGGGTCGTGGTGGTACAACTGTAGTGGTACGGCATGGGTCGTGGTGGTACAACTGTAGTGGTACGGCATGGGTCGTGGTGGTACAACTGTAGTGGTACGGCATGGGTCTTGGTGGTACAACTGTAGTGGTACGGCATGGGTCGTGGTGGTACAACTGTAGTGGTACGGCATGGGTCGTGGTGGTACAACTGTAGTGGTACGGCATGGGTCTTGGTGGTACAACTGTAGTGGTACTGCATGGGTCTTGGTGGTAGAGCATAGGTCGTAGTGGTACAGCAGGGGTCGTGGTGGTACAACAGGGAGCGTGGTGGTACAACAGGAGGCGTGGTGGTACAACAGGAGGCGTGGTGGTATAGCAGGGGGCACGATGGTGCAACAGGGGGCGAAGTGGTGCAACAGGGGGCGTTGTGGTGTAACAAGGGGCGTGATGGTACAACAGGGGGCATGGTGGTGCAAAAGGGGGTGTGGTGGTACGACAGGGGGCGTGGTGGCACGACCGGGGGCGTGGTGGTGCAACAGGGGGCGTGGTGGCACGACAGGGGGCGTGGTGGTACAACAGGGGGCGTGGTGGTACGACAGGGGGCGTGGTGGTACGACAGGGGGCGTGGTGGTACGACAGGGGGCGTGGTGGCGGGGACAGCCGCGGTGGGATCAATAGAAGATGCTACACTAGTTTGCTACCAGTGGTACCAGCATCACCAGGGGTACCAACATTACCAATGGTACCATCATTACCAGTGGTACCAAGTGTAACACTCTCAAGTAGTACCTCCATGGCCACTACCACCACCACCACCCTGGCGACCACCATCATCACTACTAACCTGTTGCTAGTACCAGGATCCTCACTCTTGCATCACTTTCCAACACCTGGTTGAAGGCTTGATCAGTGAACCTGTTAGTGCTTGCGGTACGCAGGTCCACATGTGGGTTCCAGCCGGCTTACCACGATGGGTAACTTATCAAGAGATCTCATAAAGACTGCTTCAGATCTCTTATATTTTATGGGATGATGTTGAAGAACGTTAACCTTTTATTGTATGTTGGTATGTGGGTATGTGGGTATGTTGGTATGTGGGTATGTTGGTATGTGGGTATGTGGGTATGTTGGTATGTGGGTATGTGGGTATGTGGGTATGTGGGTATGTTGGTATGTGGGTATGTTGGTATGTGGGTATGTTGGTATGTGGGTATGTTGGTATGTGGGTATGTTGATATGTGGGTATGTGGGTATGTTGGTATGTGGGTATGTTGATATGTGGGTATTTGGGTATGTGGGTATGTTGGTATGTGGATATGTTGGTATGTGGGTATGTTGGTATGTGGGTATGTTGGTATGTGGTATGTTGCACCATCTGTTATGTATTATTATAATCATGGGGAGCGCTAAACCTGTAGGATTATACAGCGCATGTAGGGGGGTGGAAGGTATTCAGGCTCATTTCAGGGAATTGGAGCACAGATCCAATTCCCTAGATCAAGAGCCCCTCGCCAGCGTCAAGGAACCTCCCTTGAGGGGATCTGTTATGTAGCCAAACTATAAGGAATGATTTCAGCGTACAGAGTGGTTGTTTTGCATATATATATATATATATATATATATATATATATATATATATATATATATATATATATATATTATGAAGTCATCGGCCGTTTCCCACCAAGACAGGGTGACCCGAAAACGAAGAAACACTTTTATCATCATTCATTCCATCATTGTCTTACCAGAGGCACACCTACACTACAGTTATAAAACAACATCTTATCAACACCCCTCCTTCATAGTGCCGGCGTTGTACTTCACACCTGTAGGACTGAAGTCCAGTCTGCCGGTTTCCTTGAATCCCTTCATAAATGTTACCTTGCTCACACTCCAACAGCACGTCAAGTCATAAAAGCCATTTGTCTCCACTCCTAACATGCTCACCCATGCTTGCTGGAATTCCAAGGCACTCACAAAACTTCTTTTACCCCGTCCCTCCAACCTTTCCTAGGCGGACGCTTACCCTGTATTCCTTCCGGTACAGATTTATGTGCTCTCCAAGTCATTTTGTTTCGTTCCATCCTCTAAATGTCTGTCACCCCGACAGTCCCTCCTCTGTCC
>NC_091345.1:22683730-22711230 GCF_038502225.1 Cherax quadricarinatus
GCCATAACCTTGTCTCCTTGCTCACTCTCGTAACACTGACTGGCCGCCCACAGTACCCATATGTGAGGGGGTCTTTGAATACTGCTGTGGTCAGCACAATATGAATACAGACAGTGACTCAGGCAGAGACGGTTGGTAGTGAGTCAACTACTGGTACACTGGTTACTGGTAACTGGTTACTACTACTGAGACCTGATCAGTCAGGTTGGTGTGGTTATGTGGGTCTACGGCTTGCTATCAGCAACAGCCTGATTGACCAAGCAGTTCAGAAGGGAAGTTTGGCCCCAGGTTGGGTTGCAAGAGTAGACAAACCCTGGAAAGCTCTAACACTGACGGGCGGTGATAGGTATGTTGCTGGAATATACCAACTGACAAGCTCAACCCGGTGCCTCTTACAGTAGTCACAGTAGCCCCGGGGAATGCCTTCCAACACCTACCGTGGATACTTGAAACCGTGGATAGTAGCGAACTCTATATATAAGTCATTTGTTCACTTACATACTTATGATAAAGTTTGATAAATTATGCAATGACGGGAAGCGCCTCACAGCTTCTCTTAGGCATTGACGAACTGCCATTACTATTATTCTCTCTCCACAAAGTTTTTTGTACTTTTCTAATTCTATAAATTTTCCACCGTGGAAATTTGATTTTGTTGACCATCATTGCAGTCCGTGACTCGCACGAAGATTTGTTTAATAGCCACTGGAAAGTTTGTTGTGTGAACAATGGAAGTCACTCTAGATGCTATCTTAACGTCTCATTCATCTTCTAGTAGGTTTTCTGTGTCTAAGCTTTGAGAGACGGGGGCGTGTCTAAACCCGTCATGTCATGGATAAATATGATGCTGTGAGTTTTAGATAAACACGTAAGTAAACACTAGGATATACATGTATTTAATATCCTAGTGTTTGCTTACGTGTTTTTTCTAAACCAAGTTGTCAGTATTTATTACTAAGGTTTATACCATGATAATGTGTGTCTAGCTTGTGTAACGTCACTGCAATATGCATAGTTGTTGTTTTTTTTGCTTCTGTAACCGACTTAATGATACCAACAGCCTGGTTGATCAGGCGGTCAGGAAGGAAGCTTGGCCCTAGGCTGGACTACCAGGGTACAAGAACCCTCTAAAAAGGTCACGGGTATTTGTTGTAAACCTCTGTCTCGACTTTAATCAGGTTGACAGTACCAGCACCATGGTATGTTTGTATCACCACCACTGTAGCCCCCAGCACTGCTACCACCACTGTAGCCCCCAGCACTGCTACCACCACTGTAGCCCCCAGCACTGCTACCACCACTGTAGCCCCCAGCACTGCTACCACCACTGTAGCCCCCAGCACTGCTACCACCACTGTAGCCCCCAGCACTGCTACCACCACTGTAGCTCCCAGCACTGCTACCACCACTGTAGCCCCCAGCACTGCTACCACCACTGTAGCCCCCAGCACTGCTACCACCACTGTAGCCCCCAGCACTGCTACCACCACTGTAGCCCCCAGCACTGCTACCACCCTAGTCACTACCACCACTGTAGCCCCCAGCACTGCTACCACCCTGGTCACTACCAAAACTGTAGCCCCCAGCACTGCTACCACCGTGGTCACTACCACCACTGTAGCCCCCAGCACTGCTACCGCCGTGGTCACCACCACCACTGTAGCCTCCAACACTGCTACCACCCTGGTCACTACCATCACTGTAGCCTCCAACACTGCTACCACCCTGGTCACTACCACCACTGTAGCCCCCAACACTGCTACCACCCTGGTCACTACCAAAACTGTAGCCCCCAGCACTGCTACCACCGTGGTCACTACCACCACTGTAGCCCCCAGCACTGCTACCACCCTGGTCACCACCACCACTGTAGCCCCCCAGCACTGCTACCACCCTGGTCACCACCACCTATGTAGCCCCCAGCACTGCTACCACCCTGGTCACCACCGCCACTGTAGCCCCCCAGCACTGCTACCACCGTGGTCACCACCACCGTAGCCCCCCAGCACTGCTACCACCGTGGTCACCACCACCACTGTAGCCCCCAGCACTGCTACCACCGTGGTCACCACCACCACTGTAGCCCCCCAGCACTGCTACCACCGTGGTCACCACCACCACTGTAGCCCCCCAGCACTGCTACCGCCCTGGTCACCACCACCACTGTAGCCCCCCAGCACTGCTACCACTCTGGTCACCACCGCCACTGTAGCCCCCAGCACTGCTACCACCCTGGTCACCACCACTGTAGCCCCCCAGCACTGCTACCACCGTGGTCACCACCACCACTGTAGCCCCCAGCACTGCTACCACCGTGGTCACTACCACCACTGTAGCCCCCAGCACTGCTACCGCCGTGGTCACCACCACCACTGTAGCCTCCAACACTGCTACCACCCTGGTCACTACCATCACTGTAGCCTCCAACACTGCTACCACCCTGGTCACTACCACCACTGTAGCCCCCAGCACTGCTACCACCCTGGTCACTACCAAAACTGTAGCCCCCAGCACTGCTACCACCGTGGTCACTACCACCACTGTAGTCCCCAGCACTGCTACCACCCTGGTCACTACCATCACTGTAGCCTCCAACACTGCTACCACCGTGGTCACTACCACCACTGTAGCCCCCAGCACTGCTACCACCCTGGTCACCACCACCACTGTAGCCCCCCAGCACTGCTACCACCCTGGTCACCACCACCTATGAAGCACCCCAGCACTGCTACCACCGTGGTCACCACCACCACTGTAGCCCCCCAGCACTGCTACCACCCTGGTCACCACCACCACTGTAGCCCCCCAGCACTGCTACCACCGTGGTCACCACCACCACTGTAGCCCCCCAGCACTGCTACCGCCCTGGTCACCACCACCACTGTAGCCCCCCAGCACTGCTACCACCGTGGTCACCACCACCACTGTAGCCCCCCAGCACTGCTACCGCCCTGGTCACCACCACTGTTACCACCAGCACCTCCACCGCCGTGGTCACCACCACCACTACCACCGCCGCGGTCACCACCACCGCTACCACCGCCGCGGTCACCACCACCGCTACCATCGCCGCGGTCACCACCACCGCTACCACCGCCGCGGTCACCACCACCGCTACCACCGCCGCGGTCACCACCACCGCTACCATCGCCGCGGTCACCACCACCGCTACCACCGCCGCGGTCACCACCACCGCTACCATCGCCGCGGTCACCACCACCGCTACCACCGCCGCGGTCACCACCACCGCCGCGGTCACCGCCAGAGCCAGGTCTCTGAAGGGTCTCAGTCACCTAGCTTGGCGCGCGCCGGAAGGTTGCTGCGCTACGCCTGCCTTACCCCACCAGCTTCCGGTTCCGACCTACAGCCGGCGACATAGTTTCATGCCAGCGATGCGTTTCCGGTGCCATGGATGTATTTCCGGTGCCATGGATGTATTTCACTTGCCAACAACATATGGCCATCGCGACTATATATTTTCCTGGAAATAAAAGCGTTAACATTGACAGTTTTAAGATTCGTTGATAAACACGGAGATTATATTTCCCTCTGGAAGACAGTGTTTATATTGTAGATGGAATCAGTGTCTCATGCTGGCACTTATCTCCGAGAGATGAGAGTGGTGACGGTAGTGTGGAAATTACTCCTTTTAGGTGCCACAGACGAGGCTGGAAGGTCATTATTCCCGTCTCTGGCAACTATCGCTGATTATCTACAGTGCTGGGTAGGAATATTATAATTTTTGGTCAGTATGTGATTAATGTATGAAGAGATCCACAAGAGTTTCGTGTAATTTATCTCTTAACAAATAGAAGACGTTCTCTTGAAATTAAATGTTTACGTCTTCAAGGTCGACCTAAGACGACAGAAATGATGTTCTCCAGAAATTATCGCTAGTGAGAAATAGACGTACGTTTGGTCCATTCCGGACCGTTGCTAAGTCTACTAAATTAAGTGTTCAGTGTGGGACGCATAGTGGGTGTTTAGCTTGGGGAGACAGCCAGTGTTTAGTGTGGGGAGACAGCCAGTGTTTAGTGTGGGAAGACAGTGTTTAGTGTGGGAAGACAGCCAGTGTTTAGTGTGAGGAGACAGCCAGTGTTTAGTGTGGGGAGACAGTGTTTAGTGTGGGAAGACAGCCAGTGTTTAGTGTGGGGAGACAGCTAGTGTTTAGTGTGGGAAGACAGCCAGTGTTTAGTGTGGGGAGACAGCCAGTGTTTAGTGTGGGGAGACAGTGTTTAGTGTGGGGAGACAGCAAGTGTTTAGTGTTGGGAGACAGCCAGTGTTTAGTGTGGGGAGACAGCCAGTGTTTAGTGTGGGGAGACAGCCTGTGTTTAGTGTTGGGAGACAGCCAGTGTTTAGTGTGGGGAGACAGCCAGTGTTTAGTGTGGGGAGACAGTCAGTGTTTAGTGTGGGGAGACAGCCAGTGTTTAGTGTTGGGAGACAGCCAGTGTTTAGTGTGGGGAGACAGCCAGTGTTTAGTGTTGGGAGACAGCCAGTGTTTAGTGTGGGGAGACAGCCAGTGTTTAGTGTGGGGAGACAGCCAGTGTTTAGTGTGGGGAGACAGCCAGTGTTTAGTGTGAGGAGACAGCCAGTGTTTAGTGTGGGGAGACAGCCAGTGTTTAGTGTGGGGAGACAGCCAGTGTTTAGTGTGGGGAGACAGCCAGTGTTTAGTGTAAGGAGACAGCCAGTGTTTAGTGTGAGGAGACAGCCAGTGTTTAGTGTGAGGAGACAGTCAGTGTTTAGTGTGGGGAGACAGCCAGTGTTTAGTGTGGGGAGACAGCCAGTGTTTAGTGTGGGGAGACAGCCAGTGTTTAGTGTGAGGAGACAGCCAGTGTTTAGTGTGAGGAAACAGCCAGTGTTTAGTGTGAGGAGACAGTCAGTGTTTAGTGTGGGGAGACAGCCAGTGTTTAGTGTGAGGAGACAGTCAGTGTTTAGTGTTGGGAGACAGCCAGTGTTTAGTGTGAGGAGACAGTCAGTGTTTAGTGTTGGGAGACAGCCAGTGTTTAGTGTGAGGAGACAGCCAGTGTTTAGTGTGAGGAGACAGTCAGTGTTTAGTGTGGGGAGACAGCCAGTGTTTAGTGTGAGGAGACAGTCAGTGTTTAGTGTGGGGAGACAGCCAGTGTTTAGTGTGAGGAGACAGTCAGTGTTTAGTGTTGGGAGACAGCCAGTGTTTAGTGTGAGGAGACAGCCAGTGTTTAGTGTGAGGAGACAGTCAGTGTTTAGTGTGAGGAGACAGCCAGTGTTTAGTGTGAGGAGACAGCCAGTGTTTAGTGTGGGGAGACAGCCAGTGTTTAGTGTGGGGAGACAGCCAGTGTTTAGTGTGAGGAGACAGCCAGTGTTTAGTGTGGGGAGACAGCCAGTGTTTAGTGTGAGGAGACAGTCAGTGTTTAGTGTGGGGAGACAGCCAGTGTTTAGTGTGAGGAGACAGCCAGTGTTTAGTGTGGGGAGACAGCCAGTGTTTAGTGTGAGGAGACGGTCAGTGTTTAGTGTGGGGAGACAGCCAGTGTTTAGTGTGAGGAGACAGCCAGTGTTTAGTGTGGGGAGACAGCCAGTGTTTAGTGTGAGGAGACAGCCAGTGTTTAGTGTGGGGAGACAGCCAGTGTTTAGTGTGGGGAGACAGTCAGTGTTTAGTGTGAGGAGACAGTTAGTGTTTAGTGTGGGGAGACAGTCAGTGTTTAGTGTGGGGAGACAGCCAGTGTTTAGTGTGGGGAGACAGTCAGTGTTTAGTGTGGGGAGACAGTCAGTGTTTAGTGTGGGGAGACAGTGTTTAGTGTGGGGAGACAGTCAGTGTTTAGTGTGGGGAGACAGTCAGTGTTTAGTGTGGGGAGACAGTCAGTGTTTAGTGTGGGGAGACACCCAGTGTTTAGTGTGAGGAGACAGTCAGTGTTTAGTGTGAGGAGACAGCCAGTGTTTAGTGTGAGGAGACAGCCAGTGTTTAGCGTGAGGAGACAGTCAGTGTTTAGTGTGGGGAGACAGTCAGTGTTTAGTGTGAGGAGACAGTCAGTGTTTAGTGTGGGGAGACAGTCAGTGTTTAGTGTGGGGAGACAGCCAGTGTTTAGTGTGGGGAGACAGTCAGTGTTTAGTGTGAGGAGACAGTCAGTGTTTAGTGTGAGGAGACAGTCAGTGTTTAGTGTGAGGAGACAGCCAGTGTTTAGTGTGGGGAGACAGCCAGTGTTTAGTGTGAGGAGACAGTCAGTGTTTAGTGTGAGGAGACAGTCAGTGTTTAGTGTGAGGAGACAGCCAGTGTTTAGTGTGAGGAGACAGTCAGTGTTTAGTGTGAGGAGACAGTCAGTGTTTAGTGTGGGGAGACAGCCAGTGTTTAGTGTGGGGAGACAGTCAGTGTTTAGTGTGAGGAGACAGTTAGTGTTTAGTGTGGGGAGACAGTCAGTGTTTAGTGTGGGGAGACAGCCAGTGTTTAGTGTGTGGAGACAGTCAGTGTTTAGTGTGGGGAGACAGTCAGTGTTTAGTGTGGGGAGACAGTGTTTAGTGTGGGGAGACAGTCAGTGTTTAGTGTGGGGAGACAGTCAGTGTTTAGTGTGGGGAGACAGTCAGTGTTTAGTGTGGGGAGACACCCAGTGTTTAGTGTGAGGAGACAGTCAGTGTTTAGTGTGAGGAGACAGCCAGTGTTTAGTGTGAGGAGACAGCCAGTGTTTAGCGTGAGGAGACAGTCAGTGTTTAGTGTGGGGAGACAGTCAGTGTTTAGTGTGAGGAGACAGTCAGTGTTTAGTGTGGGGAGACAGTCAGTGTTTAGTGTGGGGAGACAGCCAGTGTTTAGTGTGGGGAGACAGTCAGTGTTTAGTGTGAGGAGACAGCCAGTGTTTAGCGTGAGGAGACAGTCAGTGTTTAGTGTGGGAAGACAGTCAGTGTTTAGTGTGGGGAGACAGTCAGTGTTTAGTGTGGGGAGACAGCCAGTGTTTAGTGTGGGGAGACAGCCAGTGTTTAGTGTGAGGAGACAGTCAGTGTTTAGTGTGGGGAGACAGTCAGTGTTTAGTGTGGGGAGACAGTCAGTGTTTAGTGTGGGGAGACAGCCAGTGTTTAGTGTGGGGAGACAGCCAGTGTTTAGCGTGAGGAGACAGTCAGTGTTTAGTGTGGGGAGACAGTCAGTGTTTAGTGTGGGGAGACAGTCAGTGTTTAGTGTGGGGAGACAGTCAGTGTTTAGTGTGGGGAGACAGTCAGTGTTTAGTGTGGGGAGACAGTCAGTGTTTAGTGTGGGGAGACAGCCAGTGTTTAGTGTGGTGGGGGACACTGCAGTGTTTAATTGGAGGAAATGTATTGTAGTAAATGTTTAGTAGATACAGTCAGTGTTTAGTGTGATGTATACAATGTTTAGTGCTCTGAAGAATCTATGGCCCGTGGCCTGGTGGCAAAAGCCCTCGCTTCACACGGTGAGCGTCCAAGTTCGATACCCGGCGAGGGTTGAAACATTGGGCGTGTTTTCTTACACCAGTTGTCTATATTCGCCCATCAGTAAAATGGGTACCTGGGTGTTAGTGGACTGGTGTGAGTCGCATTCTAGGACAAAACTGACCTAATTTGTACGAAATGCTCAGCATAACAAGCGGCTTTCTATATAGTAGTATGTCAGTGATGTCAGCTATGGTCTGTATACCTTGTACATGTACTGGTAGTAAATAAAGATATTATGTTGAGTGTGGCGGCTACAATGTTTGGTGCTCTGAAGATATTGTTTAGTATGGTGCTACTGCTATGCTGCTGCCGCTGTGCTGGTGCTGCTATGTTGTTACTGCTGTGCTGCTGCTGCTATGGTGGTGTTACTGCTGTGCTGCTACTGTTATGCTGGTGTTATTGCTGTGCTGCTACTGTTATGGTGGTTTTACTGCTGTGCTGCTACTGTTATGCTGATGTTACTGCTGTGCTGCTACTGCTATGTTGGTGTTACTGCTGTGCTGCTGCTGTTATGCTGGTGTTACTGCTGTGCTGCTACTGTTATGCTGGTGTTACTGCTGTGCTGCTACTGTTATGCTGGTGTTACTGCTGTGCTGCTACTGTTATGCTGGTGTTACTGCTGTGCTGCTACTGTTATGCTGGTGTTACTGCTGTGCTGCTACTGTTATGCTGGTGTTACTGCTGTGCTGCTACTGCTATGTTGGTGTTACTGCTGTGCTGCTGCTATGTTGGCGTTACTGCTGTGCTGCTGCTATGTTGGTGTTACTGCTGTGCTGCTGCTATGTTGGTGTTACTGCTGTGCTGCTGCTGCTATGTTGGTGTTACTGCTGTGCTGCTGCTATGTTGGTGTTACTGCTGTGCTGCTGCTGCTATGTTGGTGTTACTGCTGTGCTGCTGCTGCTATGATGGTGTTACTGCTGTGCTGCTGCTGCCATGTTGATGTTACTGCTGTGCTGCTGCTGCAATGTTGGTGTTACTGCTGTGCTGCTGCTGCTATGTTGGTGTTACTGCTGTGCTGCTGCTGTGTTGGTGTTACTGCTGTGCTGCTGCTGCTATGTTGATGTTACTGCTGTGCTGCTGCTGCAATGTTGGTGTTACTGCTGTGCTGCTGCTGCTATGTTGGTGTTACTGCTGTGCTGCTGCTGCCATGTTGATGTTACTGCTGTGCTGCTGCTGCAATGTTGGTGTTACTGCTGTGCTGCTATGTTGGTGTTTCTGCTGTGCTGCTGCTGTGTTGGTGTTACTGCTGTGCTGCTGCTGTGTTGGTGTTACTGCTGTGCTGCTGCTGTGTTGGTGTTACTGCTGTGCTGCTGCTGTGTTGGTGTTACTGCTGTGCTGCTGCTGTGTTGGTGTTACTGCTGTGCTGCTGCTGTGTTGGTGTTACTGCTGTGCTGCTGCTGTGTTGGTGTTACTGCTGTGCTGCTGCTGTGTTGGTGTTACTGCTGTGCTGCTGCTGTGTTGGTGTTACTGCTGTGCTGCTGCTGTGTTGGTGTTACTGCTGTGCTGCTGCTGTGTTGGTGTTTCTGCTGTGCTGCTGCTGTGTTGGTGTTACTGCTGTGCTGCTGCTGTGTTGGTGTTACTGCTGTGCTGCTGCTGTGTTGGTGTTACTGCTGTGCTGCTGCTGTGTTGGTGTTACTGCTGTGCTGCTGCTGTGTTGGTGTTACTGCTGTGCTGCTGCTGTGTTGGTGTTACTGCTGTGCTGCTGCTGTGTTGGTGTTACTGCTGTGCTGCTATGTTGGTGTTTCTGCTGTGCTGCTGCTGTGTTGGTGTTTCTGCTGTGCTGCTATGTTGGCGTTTCTGCTGTGCTGCTACTATGCTGGTGTTACTGCTGTGCTGCTGCTGTGTTGGTGTTTCTGCTGTGCTGCTGCTGCTGTGTTGGTGTTACTGCTGTGCTGCTGCTATGCTGGTGTTACTGCTGTGCTGCTACTATGCTGGTGTTACTGCTGTGCTGCTGCTGCTATGTTGGTGTTTCTGCTGTGCTGCTGCTGTGTTGGTGTTACTGCTGTGCTGCTGCTGCTATGCTGGTGTTACTGCTGTGCTGCTGCTATGTTGGTGTTACTGTTGTGATGCTGCTGCTATGCTGGTGTTACTGCTGTGCTGCTACTATGCTGGTGTTACTGCTGTGATGCTGCTGCTATGTTGGTGTTACTGCTGTGATGCTGCTGCTATGTTGGTGTTACTGCTGTGATGCTGCTGCTATGCTGGGGTTACTGCTGTGCTGCTACTATGCTGGTGTTACTGCTGTGCTGCTGCTACTATGCTGGTGTTACTGCTGTGCTGCTGCTACTATGCTGGTGTTACTGCTGTGCTGCTGCTACTATGCTGGTGTTACTGCTGTGCTGCTGCTGCTATGTTGGTGTTACTGCTGTGCTGCTGCTATGTTGGTGTTACTGCTGTGCTGCTGCTGCTATGTTGGTGTTACTGCTGTGCTGCTGCTGCTATGTTGGTGTTACTGCTGTGCTGCTGCTGCTATGTTGGTGTTACTGCTGTGCTGCTGCTGCTATGTTGGTGTTACTGCTGTGATGCTGCTGCTATGCTGGGGTTACTGCTGTGCTGCTACTATGCTGGTGTTACTGCTGTGCTGCTGCTGCTATGTTGGTGTTACTGCTGTGATGCTGCTGCTATGCTGGGGTTACTGCTGTGCTGCTACTATGCTGGTGTTACTGCTGTGCTGCTGCTATGTTGGTGTTACTGCTGTGCTGCTGCTACTATGCTGGTGTTACTGCTGTGCTGCTGCTACTATGCTGGTGTTACTGCTGTGCTGCTACTATGCTGGTGTTACTGCTGTGATGCTGCTACTATGCTGGTGTTACTGCTGTGATGCTGCTACTATGCTGGTGTTACTGCTGTGCTGCTACTATGCTGGTGTTACTGCTGTGCTGATGCTGCTATGTTGGTGTTACTGCTGTGCTGCTGCTACTATGCTGGTGTTACTGCTGTGATGCTGCTACTATGCTGGTGTTACTGCTGTGATGCTGCTACTATGCTGGTGTTACTGCTGTGCTGCTACTATGCTGGTGTTACTGCTGTGCTGCTGCTATGTTGGTGTTACTGCTGTGCTGCTGCTACTATGCTGGTGTTACTGCTGTGCTGCTGCTACTATGCTGGTGTTACTGCTGTGCTGCTGCTGCTATGTTGGTGTTACTGCTGTGCTGCTGATGCTATTTTGGTGTTACTGCTGTGCTGCTGCTGCTATGTTGGTGTTACTGCTGTGCTGCTGCTGCTTTGTTGGTGTTTCTGCTGTGCTGCTGCTGCTGTGTTGGTGTTTCTGCTGTGCTACTACTATGCTGGTGTTACTGCTGTGATGCTGCTGCTATGCTGGTGTTACTGCTGTGCTGCTGCTACTGTGCTGGTGTTACTGCTGTGATGCTGCTATGTTGGTGTTACTGCTGTGCTGCTGCTATGTTGGTGTTACTGCTGTGCTGCTGCTGCTATGTTGGTGTTACTGCTGTGCTGCTGCTATTTTTGTGTTACTGCTGTGCTGCTGCTGCTATGTTGGTGTTACTGCTGTGCTGCTGCTATTTTTGTGTTACTGCTGTGCTGCTGCTGCTATGCTGGTGTTACTGCTGTGCTGCTATGCTGGTGTTACTGCTGTGCTAATGCTGCTATGCTGGTGTTACTGCTGTGATGCTGCTGCTATGTTGGTGTTACTGCTGTGCTGCTGCTATGTTGGTGTTACTGCTGTGCTGCTGCTGCTATGCTGGTGTTACTGCTGTGCTGCTGCTGCTATTTTGGTGTTACTGCTGTGCTGCTGCTGCTATGCTGGTGTTACTGCTGTGCTGATGCTGCTATGCTGGTGTTACTGCTGTGCTGATGCTGCTATGCTGGTGTTACTGCTGTGCTGATGCTGCTATGCTGGTGTTACTGCTGTGCTGATGCTGCTATGCTGGTGTTACTGCTGTGCTGATGCTGCTATGCTGGTGTTACTGCTGTGCTGATGCTGCTATGCTGGTGTTACTGCTGTGCTGATGCTGCTATGCTGGTGTTACTGCTGTGCTGATGCTGCTATGCTGGTGTTACTGCTGTGCTGATGCTGCTATGCTGGTGTTACTGCTGTGCTGATGCTGGTGTTACTGCTGTGCTGATGCTGCTATGCTGGTGTTACTGCTGTGCTGATGCTGCTATGCTGGTACTACTGTTGTGCTGCTGCGGCTTCTATGCTGCTACTGGAGAGGAGTTCAACACTTCTCCAGGCTGAGGGACTGACCACCTCAAATACTTTTTCTCCAACGTAGATGGACTGATTACATCATCTTTATTTCATTACTACTGCTGCCTCTGTATTTGACTGAAGAAGTGCATCGTGTCTTAATCTTCAACTTGTCGGTATTTTATATCAGTTCTAAGTTTACAGTTTTTCAATTGTCTCTCTGCCTCTATAGTGGAGTGGGTTACCTGTAGCGGTTACCTGTTGTTTTTAATGGCTATATCAATACTATATACATTGTGTTGGCGTGGTAATACTATGCACATTGTTCACTGGTATGGAAAGACTGTATTATATGCGAGTGTTGCAAGAGTGTATTTATTGTTTAAGAGAAAACGATACCTCGACGTGAGAGAAAACGACTCTTCTTTATTGGCTAACTGATCCAGAAGATTCAAAGGATTTTATTGGGATTAACCAGGATTACCAGACTTCAGCGCCAGCGTTAGAGAAGTGCAGAGATGTTGAATTCAAGGAGCGAGGCGTGTCGATCTGCTAGTGTTTAGGCCTGGGGTCCACCTGACCCAAGGACCCGTGGCCTGGTTGGCAAAGCTCTCGCTTCATACGGTGAGGGCCCGGGTTCCATTCCAGGCGGGATGGAAACATTTCGACGCGTTTTCTTACACCTGTTGTCCTGTTCACGAGCAAGTAGGTACCTGGGTGTTAGTCGACTGGTGTGAGTCGCATCCTGGGGGACAAGATTGAGGATCCCAACTTTCCGGGGTTAAAAATCCGAAGAAAATCTTACCCTGCACTGACCTTGTCTAAGTTAGACGGGTATGTGAATGGTTGTGGATGACTGTGAGATTGACTTGCCGAACATAGACAAGAAGGACTACTGTAGTGTTCCTCTACTCTAGTGTTCTGTCTTGAGCATCAGTGACGATATTTTCCCTGGGACGTCGTCTTTCGAATAAGTCCTTTAGGCAGCTGGTCGGGGCGCCATACATCACATCCTAATATTTGGGAAAGGCTGTTCTTGTTGATGTTGTTGACTCAGGTGGGGTATGGGTGCCTGACTCTGCCGAGGTTTAATTAGTTGAATCCATCTGCCCTAATGGGGACATTTTCTTCCCGTTTCTCTTTCTGGAGGAAATATTTTTTTCATTTATAATTTTCTCCAATATCTGGGCAACATTTTCCCCGAACTCCCGTGAGGCAGTGTTCAATTAACTGTAAGCCTTAGTGGTCCTTAACAACCCCATTAACAACAAAAACCATCACCAACAGATTTACCCAAGAAGTCACTATGGCTGATTTCTGTTGAGGTTCTTGATCCTCTTCCCGAGAATGCGATCAACAACATTTGGTTAATACCTGGGTACCTACTGCATGACGGACAGATAATAGGTGTCAGGAAACACCCAAAGTTTGCACTATTGCATGGAACTCGTGTCCAGGTGCGGGCAGAGGACGCTACCACTGAGCCACCAGACAACACGAACACTGATACTTTTAAGGAAATTTTATTTAACTTGTAAATCTTGGATGATTATTAGTACAGAATAACCCAGGAAAGTCATCTCGTGCACGCACACCTTTTCGCGTCCCCTGCAAGGGATGATACATACCTATGCTGGTACCCATTATCTTGGTCGTTCCTTACGTGTGCGGCAAGATGGCCAGACGTCTAGATTAACGAGTGAGAGAATACAAGACAGCGGATAACTTCAATAAGGAATAAAAAAGGCACAGTGCTGTAACTACAACAGTACACAGTTCAAGTCGGACCGAAGTGTTGTCGAAAGTTTCAGTCTGGTGTGTGTGTTATTTGTGTATCTTCAGTAATGGTTGTGATGCGCCGTAACAGACAACAACATCTGATGAAATGGAAAGAAGCCAGAGTGATAATTAAAAGTGAATAATTTGTTGAAGTAACATTGTGTGGCGGCAGAGCTGATCACAGTATCCCACACCGTGATCACAGTATCCCACACCGTGGTGATCACAGTATCCCACACTGTGGTGATCACAGTATCCCACACCGTGGTGATCACAGTATCCCACACTGTGGTGATCACAGTATCCCACACCGTGGTGATCACAGTATCCCACACCGTGGTGATCACAGTATCCCACACTGTGGTGATCACAGTATCCCACACTGTGATCACAGTATCCCACACTGTGGTGATCACAGTATCCCACACCGTGGTGATCACAGTATCCCACACTGTGGTGATCACAGTATCCCACACTGTGGTGATCACAGTATCCCATACTGTGGTGATCACAGTATCCCACACCGTGGTGATCACAGTATCCCACACTGTGGTGATCACAGTATCCCACACTGTGGTGATCACAGTATCCCACACTGTGGTGATCACAGTATCCCACACTGTGGTGATCACAGTATCCCACACTCTGGTGATCACAGTATCCCACACTGTGATCACAGTATCCCACACTGTGGTGATCACAGTATCCCACACCGTGGTGATCACAGTATCCCACACTGTGGTGATCACAGTATCCCACACTGTGGTGATCACAGTATCCCACACTGTGGTGATCACAGTATCCCACACCGTGGTGATCACAGTATCTCCACACCGTGGTGATCACAGTATCCCACACTGTGGTGATCACAGTATCCCACACTGTGGTGATCACAGTATCCCACACTGTGGTGATCACAGTATCCCACACTCTGGTGATCACAGTATCCCACACTGTGGTGATCACAGTATCCCACACTCTGGTGATCACAGTATCCCACACTGTGGTGATCACAGTATCCCACACTGTGGTGATCACAGTATCCCACACTGTGGTGATCACAGTATCCCACACTGTGGTGATCACAGTATCCCACATTGTGGTGATCACAGTATCCCACACTGTGGTGATGACAGTATCCCACACTGTGGTGATCACAGTATCCCACACTGTGGTCATCACAGTATCCCACACTGTGGTGATGACAGTATCCCACACTGTGGTGATGACAGTATCCCACACTGTGGTGATGACAGTATCCCACACTGTGGTGATCACAGTATCCCACACTGTGGTGATCACAGTATCCCACACTGTGGTGATCACAGTATCCCACACTGTGGTGATCACAGTATCCCACACTGTGGTGATCACAGTATCCCACACTGTGGTGATCACAGTATCCCACACTGTGGTGATCACAGTATCCCACACTGTGGTGATCACAGTATCCCACACTGTGGTGATCACAGTATCCCACACTGTGGTGATCACAGTATCCCACACTGGTGATCACAGTATCCCACACTGTGGTGATCACAGTATCCCACACTGTGGTGATGACAGTATCCCACACTGTGGTGATGACAGTATCCCACACTGTGGTGATCACAGTATCCCACACTGTGGTGATGACAGTATCCCACACTGTGGTGATCACAGTATCCCACACTGTGGTGATCACAGTATCCCACACTGTGGTGATCACAGTATCCCACACTGTGGTGATCACAGTATCCCACACTGTGGTGATCACAGTATCCCACACTGTGGTGATCACAGTATCCCACACTCTGGTGATCACAGTATCCCACACTCTGGTGATCACAGTATCCCACACTGTGGTGATCACAGTATCCCACACTGTGGTGATCACAGTATCCCACACTGTGGTGATCACAGTATCCCACACTGTGGTGATCACTGTATCCCACACTGTGGTGATGACAGTATCCCACACTGTGGTGATGACAGTATCCCACACTGTGGTGTTCACAGTATCCCATACTGTGGTGATCACAGTATCCCACACTGTGGTGATCACAGTATCCCACACTGTGGTGATCACAGTATCCCACACTGTGGTGATCACAGTATCCCACACTGTGGTGATCACAGTATCCCACACTGTGGTGATCACAGTATCCCACACTGTGGTGATGACAGTATCCCACACTGTCGTGATGACAGTATCCCACACTGTGGTGATCACAGTATCCCACACTGTGGTGATGACAGTATCCCACACTGTGGTGATCACAGTATCCCACACTGTGGTGATCACAGTATCCCACACTGTGGTGATCACAGTATCCCACACTGTGGTGATCACAGTATCCCACACTGTGGTGATCACAGTATCCCACACTGTGATCACAGTATCCCACACTGTGGTGATCACAGTATCCCACACTGTGGTGATCACAGTATCCCACACTGTGGTGATCACAGTATCCCACACTGTGGTTATCACAGTATCCCACACTGTGGTGATCACAGTATCCCACACTGTGCACACTGTGGTGATCACAGTATCCCACACTGTGGTGATCACAGTATCCCACACTGTGGTGATCACAGTATCCCACACTGTGGTGATCACAGTATCCCACACTGTGGTGATCACAGTATCCCACACTGTGGTGATCACAGTATCCCACACTGTGGTGATCACAGTATCCCACACTGTGGTGATCACAGTATCCCACACTGTGGTGATCACAGTATCTCACACTGTGGTGATCACAGTATCCCACACTCTGGTGATCACAGTATCCCACACTCTGGTGATCACAGTATCCCACACTGTGGTGATCACTGTGGTCACAGTATCCCACACTGTGGTGGTCACAGTATCCCACACTGTGGTGATCACAGTATCCCACACTGTGGTGATCACTGTGGTCACAGTATCCCACACTGTGGTGATCACAGTATCCCACACTCTGGTGATCACAGTATCCCACACTGTGGTGATCACAGTATCCCACACTCTGGTGATCACAGTATCCCTCACTGTGGTGATCACTGTGGTCACAGTATCCCACACTGTGGTGGTCACAGTATCCCACACTGTGGTGATCACAGTATCCCACACTGTGGTGATGACAGTATCCCACACTGTGTTGATCACAGTATCCCACACTGTGGTGATCACAGTATCCCACACTGTGGTGATGACAGTATCCCACACTGTGGTGATCACAGTATCCCACACTGTGATGATCACAGTATCCCACACTGTGGTGATGACAGTATCCCACACTGTGGTGATCACAGTATCCCACACTGTGGTGATCACAGTTTCCCACACTGTGATCACAGTATCCCTCACTGTGGTGATGACAGTATCCCACACTGTGGTGATCACAGTATCACACACTGTGGTGATCGCAGTATCCCACACTGTGGTGATGACAGTATCCCACACTGTGGTGATGACAGTATCCCACACTGTGGTGATGACAGTATCCCACACTGTGGTGACAGTATCCCACACTGTGGTGATGACAGTATCCCACACTGTGGTGATGACAGTATCCCACACTGTGGTGATGACAGTATCCCACACTGTGGTGATGACAGTATCCCACACTGTGGTGATCACAGTATCCCACACTGTGGTGATGACAGTATCCCACACTGTGGTGATCACAGTATCCCACACTGTGGTGATCACAGTATCCCACACTGTGGTGATCACAGTATCCCACACTGTGGTGATCACAGTATCCCACACTGTGGTGATCACAGTATCCCACACTGTGGTGATCACAGTATCCCACACTGTGATCACAGTATCCCACACTGTGGTGATCACAGTATCCCACACTGTGGTGATCACAGTATCCCACACTGTGGTGATCACAACTCCGGAAATTTTAGTATATCAGATGTTTTTGCAGAACTAATTTTACTCCGCACGCTACCTGGAGTCTACCTGGAGTCTACCTGGAGTCTGCCTGGAGTCTACCTGGAGTCTACCTGGAGTCTGCCTGGAGTCTACCTGGAGTCTACCTGGAGTCTACCTGGAGTCTGCCTGGAGTCTGCCTGGAGTCTACCTGGAGTCTGCCTGGAGTCTACCTGGAGTCTACCTGGAGTCTACCTGGAGTCTACCTGGAGTCTGCCTGGAGTCTACCTGGAGTCTACCTGGAGTCTACCTGGAGTCTGCCTGAAGTTTACCTGGAGTCTACCTGGAGTCTACCTGGAGTCTGCCTGGAGTCTACCTGGAGTCTACCTGGAGTCTACCTGGAGGCTACCTGGAGTCTACCTGGAGGCTACCTGGAGTCTACCTGGAGTCTGCCTGGAGTCTACCTGGAGTCTACCTGGAGTCTACCTGGAGTCTACCTGGAGTCTACCTGGAGTCTACCTGGAGTCTACCTGGAGTCTACCTGGAGTCTGCCTGGAGTCTGCCTGGAGTCTACCTGGAGTCTACCTGGAGTCTACCTGGAGTACCTCAAGTCTACCTGGAGTCTGCCTGGAGTCTACCTGGAGTCTGCCTGGAGTCTACCTGGAGGCTACCTGGAGTCTACCTGGAGTCTACCTGGAGACTACCTGGAGTCTACCTGGAGTCTGCCTGGAGTCTACCTGGAGTCTACCTGGAGTCTACCTGGAGTCTGCCTGGAGTCTACCTGGAGTCTACCTGGACTACCTGGAGTCTACCTGGAGGGTACCTGGAGTCTACCTGGAGTCTACCTGGAGTCTGCCTGGAGTCTACCTGGAGTCTACCTGGAGTCTGCCTGGAGTCTGCCTGGAGTCTACCTGGAGTCTGCCTTTAGTCTACCTGGATTCTGCCTGGAGTCTACCTGGAGTCTGCCTGGAGTCTGCCTGGAGTCTACCTGGAGTCTGCCTTGAGTCTGCCTGGAGTCTACCTGGAGTCTGCCTGTTGAACAGTCTTGGGCCCCGGACACTTTCGTTTTCTCTTAGTGTGTAAATGGCGCCCCTACTTTTCACTGGCGGTATTTTTCATCGCCTGTCCAGTCTTTTGCTTTCGTTGGGAATGATTTCTGTGTGCAGATTAGGGACCAGTCCCTCTAGGATTTTCCAGGTGTAGATTACGATGTATCTCTCTCGTCTGCGCTCCAGTGAGTACAAGGGTTCCCAGTAGTTATGGTGTTTGATGCAGTAAAGGTTCTCTACATTCTCTAGATCTGCAATTTCACTTGCCTTGAGTGGAGATGTTAATGTACACCAGTATTCCAGCCTAGAGAGAACAAGTGATTTTAAAAGGATCATCATTGGCTTAGCATCTCTTGATTTGAATGTTCTCATTATCCATTCTCTCATTTTTCTTGCAGATGTTATAGTGACACTGTTGTGATCTTTGAAGGTGAGATCCTCAGACATTATCACTCCCAGGTCCTTCACATTACTTTTCCGCTCTGTTGTGTGATTAGAGTTTGTAGTATACTCAGTCCTAATTATCATTTCCTCCAGTTTTCCATAACGGAGTAGTTGGAAATTGTCTTCATTGTATATCATATTGTTTTTCGTTGCCCATTGGTAAACTTTGTTTATACCTTCTTGGAGGTTTACCGTGTCCTCAATAGATGATAGTGTCGTGCAGATCCTAGTATCGTCTGCAAACGATGACAGAGTGCTATGGTTTACGCTCTCTATGTCTGATATGAGAATGAGGAACAGGATGGGAGCGAGTACTGTGCCTTGTGGAACAGAGCTCTTCACTATGGCAGCTTCCGATTTAACTCTGTTTATCACTAATTTTTGTGTGGGATTGGTTAGAAAGTTAAAGATCCATCTTCCCACTTTGACAGTTATCCCTTTAGCACGCATTTTGTTTGCTATTACATGATCGCATTTGCGAAGGCTTTTGCAAAATCTGTGTATACTACATCAACATTCTGTTTGTCTTCCAGTGCATCCAGGACCATATAGTGATCCAGTACACAAATAACCCGCACAGAGAAGAGAGGAGCTTACGACGACGTTTCGGTCCGACTTGGACCGAATGCCGTCGTAAGCTCCTCTCTTGTGTGCAGGTTATTTGTGTATTGTTCCAGTCACGGTATTGTGTCTTTTTTGTTATTTGTGATCCAGTAGTTGCAAGAGGCAGGAGTGACCTTCTCTAAAGCCATGTTGCCCTGGATTGTGCAATTGTTTGGTATCCGAGTGGTTGGCAATCATGCTTCTTAGTACCTTGTCGAAGATTTTTATGATGTAGGACGTTAGAGGTACTGGTCTATAGTTCTTAGCTACTGCTTTGCTGTCACCTTTATGGAGTGGGGCTATATCCGTTGTTTTTAGTGACTGGAATTTCACACGTGTCGATGCTCCTCCAGAAAGGAAAAGAGGTTTCTTGCAGTTCTTGATGAACACAGAGTTCCACGACTGTGGGTCTGGGGCTGAGTGCATGGGCATGTTATCAATGGCTATCTCAAAATCTAGTGGAGTTAGGGTTATGTCAGAAATTTGTCATAAATTGACAGGGTTTTGAGGTTCATTCTTGAAAAAAAATCATTTGGATTGTCGATCTTTAGACTGATTAATGGCTCGTTAAACACAAAGTCGCATTGAGACTTCAGTATCTCACTCATTTCTTTGTTGTCATCTTGTGTAAGTTCCGTCTTGTCTGAGCAGCGACCTGATACTAGATCTAGTTTTAGCCTTGTTTTTAGCATGTGAAAAAAAAGATTTCGAATTTCTTTCCATTTCACTAATTGTTTTTCTCTCCTCCTGTCTCTCCTGGATCCTATATGAATCCTTTAACTTTAATTTATTTATTTTTTCTCATTTTCTCGCACTCTTATTTGGTAATGATCCAGGACTGACCGAAGCGTCTTCAAACTCCAAAGTGTTATTTGTGAACGTGTTAGTTAAGTCGGAAGACGTATTTATCCTTGTGCTGGCCAATAGCAGTTCGTATTTACATTGACCAATGGTATCCTTAGATTTTTCAGTTAAATTTTAGGCAGGTTTTAATCGACAGATAAATTTGTAAATCAAATTCGGTAAACTAATATAAAGTACTGGAAACTTTAGGTATACAGTACCGACATACATGGGCAATACTTAGGTATATTCATTGACGGACTGTTACTCCTTCACAGCAGGTGAATATACAACAGTAGAGAGTGGAAGTAGTAAATTTGAGGTGATTCGTCCGTCAGCCTTGTAGGAAGTGGTGACGCCCTCAAGCCTGAGGGACTGACCACTTCCTACCATGGCTCTGATACTGCTACTCGCCAGTAACTTGAGTCCACCAGGTATACTATCCTCAGCGCTTCCCCCGAGTCCCTGGACTACGTACATACTACGCTTTAAGGAAAAAAAATGCTCATAAAAATATTTTGGGATAAGGATAAAAATATTCAAGATTGTGAATAAACTAGAGTGATTGACAAGAAAATTTCAGGCTTCTACATTACAAGATTAAAGGAAACAATAAATGAAGAAATTCAGTACATGCTTAAAACTATACGTAAATTAATAATAATAATAATAATAATAATAATAATAATAATAATAATAATAATCTTTATTTCTACAAGTACATGTACAAGGTATTCAAGCCTAGTTGACATTAATGACACTACTATATAGAAAGCCCCTTGTTATGCAGAGCATTTCGCGGAAATTAGGTTAATTTTGTCTCTAGGCTGCGACCCACACCAGTCCACTAACACCCAGGTGCCTATAGTACTGACGGGTGAACCAGGACGGCAGGTGTCTTCAGGGAAGATGTCCTAATGTTTCTACCCGTACCGGGGATCGACCCCCCGGACCTCCAGGAAGGTAGAGAATTATGATTAAATTAATTCTAAATCAATAATGCGTTACAATGTAAGTATTCTGAATAAACTGCGAATTTTGCATACAAATGCGAAGATTTTTGTAATTGAAACAAGGTTTGTGTCTGTTCTTGAGACCACAGGTAGAGCCAGGGATTCCCCCATGCTTAAATCTTTTCTCCTTCTATCTCTCTCTCTCTCTCTGTCTCTCTGTCTGTCTGTCTGTCTGTCTCTCTCTCTCTGTCTCTGTCTCTCTCTCTCTCTCTGTCTCTGTCTCTGTCTCTGTCTGTCTGTCTGTCTCTCTCTCTCTCTCTCTCTCTCTGTCTGTGTCTCTGTCTCTCTCTCTCTCTCTCTCTCTCTCTCTCTCTCTCTCTCTCTCTCTCTCTCTCTCTCTCTCTCTCTCTCTCTCTCTCTCTCTCTCTGTCTCTCTGTCTCTCTGTCTCTCTCTCTCTCTCTCTCTCTCTCTCTCTCTCTCTCTCTCTCTCTCTCTCTCTCTCTCTCTCTCTCTCTCTCTCTCTCTCTCTCTCTCTCTCTCTCTCTCTCTTCTTGACAACCTGGTCCTCACACTTCATGACTGCGGGTTACTGTTATATATAAACGCCCATCCGGTCTCTTCTCTCACATCCGCTCTCTTACTCTCACCTTCCCACCCACCTTTCCTTCTGCCTTCCCACCCACTTTCCCTCCCCCCTTTCTACCCCGATTCTCACTCCCTTCCCACTCCATGTCCAACTTCTTTCCCCAACCTCTCCCTTCCACTCCCTTTCTCACCCTCTCTCACCTCATCTCACCCACCTCACCCACCCACCTTCCCACCTACCTTCCCACCTACCTTCCCACCTACCTTCCCACCTACCTTCCCTTCCCATAATATATTTATGAGGGAGCATTATGGTATTCTGGGACACTGTGTATACTGGGATAAAGATAATAGAGGTTGTTGTGGTAAGTACTACGTCAACTTGTCCACTGGTGGCAGAGACGGTGATACTTCCCTGGTGGCTACTGTGGCAGGAAGTGTAGGAGGGAGGGAGGGAGATAACCGGGTGGAGGGGAGGAATAGGTGGAGGGCGGGGAAAGGTAAGGGGGGGGGGGGGAAAGTGTGATGGGTACAGGAAGGGGACAATGAGCAGATTAATGGGACGTGAATGGGGGAGGGTGAGAGAGGCGGGTGGAGGATAGTACAGTATAAGACACTTTTTAGGCAGGAACTTAATAACTATTACTATTTAGATATATGGAAAGAACTGCTGATAAACATGTGAATAAAAATGCCATAGAAAGAAGTCTTTATTGTTGATACTGTTTCATTCAGTCGATACTGGTCGTGGACCGGGCCGCGGGGGCGTTGATCCCCGGAATAACCTGCAGTTAGACTCCAGGTAGATAGCTGCTACACTCAGATATACTGAGGGATGACCTGGTGCGCCGCCAAGTCTCCTACACTAAAATTGAAATAATCTAAATCACACAGACTCGGTCAAATTCTTAGGAAGTTTTAAACCGTCAATCAGTTCCTGTACTTGATCCCCAAGAACCATAAATCATAGCCCGTGTAGGTTTGTACCAAAACCCACAAAAAGACCGACCCTACCAGACCAGGTAATGTAGCTAGCACAGTGGCTGGCGGCGCTGCTGCCAGCGTCAGCATTTTCCCAAGCTTCTTGAGTAACCTACTGGTTCCCGCCTCACACAGCCTGAAGCTCTGAATAAAATTATAGCAGTGTTGATAATAACTAAAAAAAAAAGAACTGGTTATCCTGACCGTGACCTCTCTAGTCACTCAGGTTCCCACGGACACAAGGTCATTAGGTTGCTCAGAGGACACATTACACCCAGCAGTATAGACCTCGATTGATCTCTTGCAGCCATTTCATTGAACCACGTTGAAATGTGCAATTATTTTTGTCGAGATTGTTACCGTCACAGTTGTGTGGTTTCGCCCAATCATTCCGATAAAAAAAATTAATTCTCTCTCTCTCTCTCTCTCTCTCTCTCTCTCTCTCTCTCTCTCTCTCTCTCTCTCTCTCTCTCTCTCTCTCTCTCTCTCTCTCTCTCTCTCTCGCTGCTGCTACTGCTGCTGCTACTGCTGCTACTGCTGCTGCTACTGCTGCTACTGCTGCTGCTACTGCTGCTGCTACTGCTGCTACTGCTGCTGCTACTGCTGCTGCTACTGCTGCTACTGCTGCTACTGCTGCTGCTACTGCTGCTGCTACTGCTGCTACTGCTGCTGCTACTGCTGCTGCTACTGCTGCTGCTACTGCTGCTACTGCTGCTGCTACTGCTGCTACTGCTGCTGCTACTGCTGCTACTGCTGCTGCTACTGCTGCTACTGCTGCTACTGCTGCTACTGCTGCTGCTACTGCTGCTGCTACTGCTGCTGCTACTGCTGCTGCTACTGCTGCTGCTACTGCTGCTACTGCTGCTGCTACTGCTGCTGCTACTGCTGCTGCTACTGCTGCTACTGCTGCTGCTACTGCTGCTGCTACTGCTGCTACTGTTGTTGCTGCTGCTGCTACTGCTGCTGCAGCAGCAGTAGCAGCATAGCCGCCATCATTAACCTGAGTTCAGGTGGAAGAGACACAGGAGTGTGGTGTTACTGGCCAGTAGTTGCCATTTCCCGGATGTCGGACACAGTGTTGGATGGGGAGGACAGAGGGAAGGAGAGGAAGGGAAAGGGTAGGAGGGTGAGGTGAGAGGAGGGAAGGACAGAGTTTTATAGAGGGCGGCATGAGTAGAAGAGAGAGCGGAAGTTGTGCAAAACGTGTGTAAATACCTGTGTTACTGCATAACCTGAAACACTTGTCCATAACCTGAAACACTTGTCCATAACCTGAGACACTTGTCCATAACCTGAGACACTTGTCCATGTCCATAACCTGAGACACTTGTCCATAACCTGAGACACTTGTCCATAACCTGAAACACTTGTCCATAACCTGAAACACTTGTCCATAACCTGAAACACTTGTCCATAACCTGAAACACTTGTCCATAACCTGAAACACTTGTCCATAACCTGAAACACTTGTCCATAACCTGAAACACTTGTCCATAACCTGAAAGACTTGTCCATAACCTGAAACACTTGTCCATAACCTGAGACACTTGTCCATAACCTGAGACACTTGTCCGTAACCTGAAAGACTTGTCCATAACCTGAAACACTTGTCCATAACCTGAAAGACTTGTCCATAACCTGAAACACTTGTCCATAACCTGAAACACTTGTCCATAACCTGAGACACTTGTCCATAACCTGAGACACTTGTCCATAACCTGAAACACTTGTCCATAACCTGAGACACTTGTCCATAACCTGAAACACTTGTCCATAACCTGAAACACTTGTCCATAACCTGAAAGACTTGTCCATAACCTGAAACACTTGTCCATAACCTGAGACACTTGTCCATAACCTGAGACACTTGTCCATAACCTGAAACACTTGTCCATAACCTGATACACTGGTCCATAACCTGAACACTTGTCCATAACCCACTTGTCCATAACCTGAGACACTTGTCCATAACCTGAAACACTTGCCCATAACCTGAAACACTTGTCCATAACCTGAAAGACTTGTCCATAACCTGAAACACTTGTCCATAACCTGAGACACTTGTCCATAACCTGAGACACTTGTCCATAACCTGAAACACTTGTCCATAACCTGAAACACTTGTCCATAACCTGAAACACTTGTCCATAACCTGAAACACTTGTCCATAACCTGAAACACTTGTCCATAACCTGAGACACTTGTCCATAACCTGAGACACTTGTCCATAACCTGAAACACTTGTCCATAACCTGAAACACTTGTCCATAACCTGAAACACTTGTCCATAACCTGAGACACTTGTCCATAACCTGAAACACTTGTCCATAACCTGAAACACTTGTCCATAACCTGAGACACTTGTCCATAACCTGAAACACTTGTCCATAACCTGAGACACTTGTCCATAACCTGAAACACTTGTCCATAACCTGAAACACTTGTCCATAACCTGAAAGACTTGTCCATAACCTGAGACACTTGTCCATAACCTGAGACACTTGTCCATAACCTGAAAGACTTGTCCATAACCTGAAAGACTTGTCCATAACCTGAAACACTTGTCCATAACCTGAAACACTTGTCCATAACCTGAGACACTTGTCCATAACCTGAGACACTTGTCCATAACCTGAGACACTTGTCCATAACCTGAAAGACTTGTCCATAACCTGAAACACTTGTCCATAACCTGAAACACTTGTCCATAACCTGAGACACTTGTCCATAACCTGAGACACTTGTCCATAACCTGAGACACTTGTCCATAACCTGAGACACTTGTCCATAACCTGAAACACTTGTCCATAACCTGAGACACTTGTCCATAACCTGAGACACTTGTCCATAACCTGAGACACTTGTCCATAACCTGAGACACTTGTCCATAACCTGAGACACTTGTCCATAACCTGAGACACTTGTCCATAACCTGAAACACTTGTCCATAACCTGAAACACTTGTCCATAACCTGAGACACTTGTCCATAACCTGAGACACTTGTCCATAACCTGAAACACTTGTCCATAACCTGAAAGACTTGTCCATAACCTGAGACACTTGTCCATAACCTGAAACACTTGTCCATAACCTGAGACACTTGTCCATAACCTGAGACACTTGTCCATAACCTGAGACACTTGTCCATAACCTGAAACACTTGTCCATAACCTGAAACACTTGTCCATAACCTGAAACACTTGTCCATAACCTGAAACACTTGTCCATAACCTGAGACACTTGTCCATAACCTGAGACACTTGTCCATAACCTGAAACACTTGTCCATAACCTGAGACACTTGTCCATAACCTGAAACACTTGTCCATAACCTGAGACACTTGTCCATAACCTGAGACACTTGTCCATAACCTGAAACACTTGTCCATAACCTGAAAGACTTGTCCATAACCTGAAACACTTGTCCATAACCTGAGACACTTGTCCATAACCTGAGACACTTGTCCATAACCTAACACTTGTCCATAAGACTTGTCCATAACCTGAAAGACTTGTCCATAACCTGAAACACTTGTCCATAACCTGAGACACTTGTCCATAACCTGAGACACTTGTCCATAACCTGAAAGACTTGTCCATAACCTGAAAGACTTGTCCATAACCTGAGACACTTGTCCATAACCTGAGACACTTGTCCATAACCTGAGACACTTGTCCATAACCTGAGACACTTGTCCATAACCTGAGACACTTGTCCATAACCTGAAACACTTGTCCATAACCTGAAAGACTTGTCCATAACCTGAAACACTTGTCCATAACCTGAGACACTTGTCCATAACCTGAGACACTTGTCCATAACCTGAAAGACTTGTCCATAACCTGAAAGACTTGTCCATAACCTGAGACACTTGTCCATAACCTGAGACACTTGTCCATAACCTGAGACACTTGTCCATAACCTGAGACACTTGTCCATAACCTGAAACACTTGTCCATAACCTGAAACACTTGTCCATAACCTGAGACACTTGTCCATAACCTGAAACACTTGTCCATAACCTGAAACACTTGTCCATAACCTGAGACACTTGTCCATAACCTGAAAGACTTGTCCATAACCTGAAATACTTGTCCATAACCTGAAACACTTGTCCATAACCTGAGACACTTGTCCATAACCTGAGACACTTGTCCATAACCTGAAAGACTTGTCCATAACCTGAAAGACTTGTCCATAACCTGAAACACTTGTCCATAACCTGAAAGACTTGTCCATAACCTGAGACACTTGTCCATAACCTGAAACACTTGTCCATAACCTGAAACACTTGTCCATAACCTGAGACACTTGTCCATAACCTGAAAGACTTGTCCATAACCTGAAAGACTTGTCCATAACCTGAGACACTTGTCCATAACTTGAGACACTTGTCCATAACCTGAGACACTTGTCCATAACCTGAGACACTTGTCCATAACCTGAGACACTTGTCCATAACCTGAAACACTTGTCCATAACCTGAAACACTTGTCCATAACCTGAGACACTTGTCCATAAACACTTGTCCATAACCTGAGACACTTGTCCATAACCTGAAAGACTTGTCCATAACCTGAAACACTTGTCCATAACCTGAAACACTTGTCCATAACCTGAGACACTTGTCCATAACCTGAAACACTTGTCCATAACCTGAGACACTTGTCCATAACCTGAGACACTTGTCCATAACCTGAGACACTTGTCCATAACCTGAAAGACTTGTCCATAACCTGAAACACTTGTCCATAACCTGAAACACTTGTCCATAACCTGAGACACTTGTCCATAACCTGAAAGACTTGTCCATAACCTGAGACACTTGTCCATAACCTGAGACACTTGTCCATA
>NC_091345.1:22716230-22908730 GCF_038502225.1 Cherax quadricarinatus
GGCACTATAAATTCTGGTTTTTGGGGATTTGATAAAAAGAAATTTAAAGAGTACATGGGTGAAATATTGTGAAGAGAAGGATTGTGTATCAGACCCATCCTTGGTCTACCCAAGAGTAGGGCAACCAATGTACACGATCATCCAAATATTGATCCTCAGCTTCTATCATATCCACATGATGTCAAGGTCCTTGTTAAAGGGATAAAGGTCACCTTGGCGGTGGACAACACCTCAGTCTTCATCAACAACTTTGGAGCGAAGTTTTATGATAAGCCTCTCCCTGGGTGCACTGCTGATAAGCCTCTCCCTGGGTGCACTGCTGAAATACGCGGTTCCGATTCCTACTGGGTTTGCTGTGTCCGCCTCATGTTTACAACTTTCTACCATCTTACCGGGGGATGCAAGATGGCAGCACCAGCTTCAGATCCTTATGGTGATGTGGATCTTACACTTAGGGTTCGTGCAGTGGGAGGACTGAGAGTAGTGGATGCCTCCATTATGCCGTTTATTACTAATGCTGATACAAATGCTATACTGTGATTGCCGAGAAGGGCAGTGATATGAGAAAACAAGAGTGGAAGGGCTTGGCGGGACTGAATATATAAATCAGACCTATCTAATCAAGGCCTGGTCTCAGACCGGGCCGCGGGGGCGTTGACCTCCGAAACCCTCTCCAGGTATACTCCAGGTATCCGCTGATAGCAGGTTAGCCTTTAACCATGAAAGCTGACACTGTTCTGTCACTGTGCTCATGACGACCCTGCTTTTCATGGGAGGTATTTTACATTCCTCATTGTTTCTCACTCCATTAAGTTATCTTGGTTCTCACTCCATTAAGTTATCTTGTTTCTCACTCCATTAAGTTATCTTGTTTCTCACTCCATTAAGTTATCTTGGTTCTCACTCCATTAAGTTATCTTGGTTCTCACTCCATTAAGTTATCTTGGTTCTCACTCCATTAAGTTATCTTGGTTCTCACTCCATTAAGTTATCTTGGTTCTCACTCCATTAAGTTATCTTGGTTCTCACTCCATTAAGTTATCTTGGTTCTCACTCCATTAAGTTATCTTGGTTCTCACTCCATTAAGTTATCTTGGTTCTCACTCCATTAAGTTATCTTGTTTCTCACTCCATTAAGTTATCTTGGTTCTCACTCCATTAAGTTATCTTGGTTCTCACTCCATTAAGTTATCTTGGTTCTCACTCCATTAAGTTATCTTGGTTCTCACTCCATTAAGTTATCTTGGTTCTCACTCCATTAAGTTATCTTGGTTCTCACTCCATTAAGTTATCTTGGTTCTCACTCCATTAAGTTATCTTGGTTCTCACTCCATTAAGTTATCTTGGTTCTCACTCCATTAAGTTATCTTGGTTCTCACTCCATTAAGTTATCTTGGTTCTCACTCCATTAAGTTATCTTGGTTCTCACTCCATTAAGTTATCTTGGTTCTCACTCCATTAAGTTATCTTGGTTCTCACTCCATTAAGTTATCTTGCATAATTTGGGTCTGGTCCTCGAGTATGTTCCATTTATATGTTATTAATGTATCTTTTCGACTTCAGAAGTTACATGCCAAGTACTGTGAAGTATATACCCAGCAGTGTAACTGCTAGGACAGTGTGTGGACAGAGAGGTGTCTCTTCACCCAGCAGTGTAACTGCTAGGATAGTGTGTGGACAGAGAGGTGTCTCTTCACCCAGCAGTGTAACTGCTAGGACAGTGTGTGGACAGAGAGGTGTCTCTTCACCCAGCAGTGTAACTGCCAGGACAGTGTGTGGACAGAGAGGTGTCTCTTCACCCAGCAGTGTAACTGCCAGGACAGTGTGTGGACAGAGAGGTGTCTCTTCACCCAGCAGTGTAACTGCCAGGACAGTGTGTGGACAGAGAGGTGTCTCTGCACCCAGCAGTGTAACTGCTAGGACAGTGTGTGGACAGAGAGGTGTCTCTGCACCCAGCAGTGTAACTGCCAGGACAGTGTGTGGACAGAGAGGTGTCTCTTCACCCAGCAGTGTAACTGCCAGGACAGTGTGTGGACAGAGAGGTGTCTCTGCACCCAGCAGTGTAACTGCCAGGACAGTGTGTGGACAGAGAGGTGTCTCTGCACCCAGCAGTGTAACTGCCAGGACAGTGTGTGGACATGGAGGTGTCTCTGCACCCAGCAGTGTAACTGCCAGGACAGTGTGTGGACAGAGAAGTGTCTCTGCACCTGTCCCAACTCTGTTCTCTGTCCTGTCTTGAACTGAGTTCTCTCTGGCTTTGAAATAGTTCGTCATACATTATGAGCTTCCTGCGTTTTGTATCCTATGTTAGTTTGAGTTCTTCATTCTTTACGTATGTCAACACTTGGATTTGTTACCGTTATGATTTGTCTGTCTAGCAGATTGATCTATGTCTGCTAGGAGATTGATCTATGTCTGCTAGGAGATTGATCTATGTCTGCTAGGAGATTGATCTATGTCTGCTAGGAGATTGATCTATGTCTGCTAGGAGATTGATCTATGTCTGCTAGGAGATTGATCTATGACTGCTAGGAGGAAGAGAAACTGTGAAGGTTCCAGAACAGTGCCATTGGGTCACTAATTTTTTACTCCGTTCAAACTATATTTCATTGTTTATCGCTTCCCTTCGTCCGGTTAGAAAACTGGATACCCATTTCCCCCACTTCCTCTTAAACCCATTCTCCCCATTTTATGGGCTCACTGCATGACTGCCTCTGTCAGCTGCTTCATCATGGGTAACCACATCATGTACACCACATAGGTGTGATCGTCCCACTCTGAGTTCATACTAACATGTATACTTCAGGTACTTAAATATACAGTTATTTAGCGTCTAAGCACCCTTTCAAAGATTGTTTTTTTTATAATTTGTGATGCTAGTGCTGCTGCTCTGTAATTATTCGTCCTGTGACGTTACTGCGTCAGGACAAGTGTTTCGTGACGCGGGTCTTAGTCAGATGGTGACCCGCCGTTGGAGCTTTTGGTCATCTGACCGAGGCCTTCCGCTGGCTTACCGATCCACCCCTTTAAAAATGATGTCACCTAGACAGTAGGTTGTTCTATATACAGCACCAGGTACTCGCGCTACTCTTATTTAGCATGACTTTGTATATTAAGTTTCAGGACTGAGTGGAAATATTGTCTGTAACAACCAGAACTCACCCTAGCAAACAGTAACTTACCCTAGCAAACAGTAACTCACCCTAGCAAACAGTAACTCACCCTAGCAAACAGTAACTCACCCTAGCAAACAGTAACTCACCCTAGCAAACAGTAACTCACCCTAGCAAACAGTAACTCACCCTAGCAAACAGTAACTTACCCTAGCAAACAGCAACTCACCCTAGCAAACAGTAACTTACCCTAGCAAACAGTAACTTACCCTAGCAAACAGTAACTTACCCTAGCAAACAGTAACTTACCCTAGCAAACAGTAACTCACCCTAGCAAACAGTAACTTACCCTAGCAAACAGCAACTCACCCTAGCAAACAGTAACTTACCCTAGCAAACAGTAACTTACCCTAGCAAACAGTAACTTACCCTAGCAAACAGTAACTTACCCTAGCAAACAGTAACTCACCCTAGCAAACAGTAACTTACCCTAGCAAACAGCAACTCACCCTAGCAAACAGTAACTTACCCTAGCAAACAGTAACTTACCCTAGCAAACAGTAACTTACCCTAGCAAGCAGTAACTCACCTTAGCAAGCAGTAACTCACCCTAGCAAGCAGTAACTCACCTTAGCAAGCAGCAACTCACCCTAGCAAACAGCAACTCACCCTAGCAAACAGTAACTTACCCTAGCAAGCAGTAACTCACCTTAGCAAGCAGTAACTCACCCTAGCAAGCAGTAACTCACCTTAGCAAGCAGCAACTCACCCTAGCAAACAGCAACTCACCCTAGCAAACAGTAACTTACCCTAGCAAGCAGTAACTCACCTTAGCAAGCAGTAACTCACCCTAGCAAGCAGTAACTCACCTTAGCAAGCAGCAACTCACCCTAGCAAACAGCAACTCACCCTAGCAAACAGTAACTTACCCTAGCAAGCAGTAACTCACCCTAGCAAGCAGTAACTCACCCTAGCAAGCAGCAACTCACCCTAGCAAGCAGCAACTCACCCTAGCAAACAGTAACTTACCCTAGCAAGCAGTAACTCACCCTAGCAAGCAGTAACTCACCCTAGCAAGCAGCAACTCACCCTAGCAAGCAGCAACTCACCCTAGCAATCAAGAAATCACCCACAACAACTAGTATCTTAAACTGTAACAACCAGTATCTTGAAAGTTAAGACACTTGTGCAACATCTGGTTATTTTTACTGTAGACGTTTCGCCATCCAGTGGCTTTATCAATACAGATAAAGCCACTGGATGGCGAAACGTCTACAGTAAAGATAACCAGATGTTGCACAAGTGTCTTAACTTTCATCTTGTCGGTATTGTATACCTGTCTTGCACAACCGGTATCTTATCCTAACTCATTCTAAAAAAGTAACTTTTATTAACAACCAGTACATATATCGCCCTAACAAGCGGTACACTCAGTATATATATCACCCTAACAAGCAGTACACTCAGTACATATATCACCCTAACAAGCGGTACACTCAGTATATATATCACCCTAACAAGCGGTACACTCAGTACATATATCACCCTAACAAGCGGTACACTCAGTATATATATCACCCTAACAAGCGGTACACTCAGTACATATATCACCCTAACAAGCGGTACACTCCAGTACATATATCACCCTAACAAGCGGTACACTCCAGTACATATATCACCCTAACAAGCGGTACACTCCAGTATATATATCACCCTAACAAGCGGTACACTCCAGTACATATATCACCCTAACAAGCGGTACACTCCAGTACATATATCACCCTAACAAGCGGTACACTCCAGTACATATATCACCCTAACAAGCGGTACACTCCAGTACATATATCACCCTAACAAGCGGTACACTCCAGTACATATATCACCCTAACAAGCGGTACACTCCAGTACATATATCACCCTAACAAGCGGTACACTCCAGTACATATATCACCCTAACAAGCGGTACACTCCAGTACATATATCACCCTAACAAGCGGTACACTCCAGTATATATATCACCCTAACAAGCGGTACACTCCAGTACATATATCACCCTAACAAGCGGTACACTCCAGTACATATATCACCCTAACAAGCGGTACACTCCAGTACATATATCACCCTAACAAGCGGTACACTCCAGTACATATATCACCCTAACAAGCGGTACACTCCAGTACATATATCACCCTAACAAGCGGTACACTCCAGTACATATATCACCCTAACAAGCGGTACACTCCAGTACATATATCACCCTAACAAGCGGTACACTCCAGTACATATATCACCCTAACAAGCGGTACACTCCAGTACATATATCACCCTAACAAGCGGTACACTCCAGTACATATATCAACCTAACAAGCGGTACACTCCAGTATATATATCACCCTAACAAGCGGTACACTCCAGTATATATATCACCCTAACAAGCGGTACACTCCAGTACATATATCACCCTAACAAGCGGTACACTCCAGTACATATATCACCCTAGCAAGCGGTACACTCCAGTACATATATCACCCTAACAAGCGGTACACTCCAGTATATATATCACCCTAACAAGCGGTACACTCCAGTACATATATCACCCTAACAAGCGGTACACTCAGTACATATATCACCCTAACAAGCGGTACACTCCAGTACATATATCACCCTAACAAGCGGTACACTCCAGTACATATATCACCCTAACAAGCGGTACACTCCAGTACATATATCACCCTAACAAGCGGTACACTCCAGTACATATATCACCCTAACAAGCGGTACACTCCAGTACATATATCACCCTAACAAGCGGTACACTCCAGTATATATATCACCCTAACAAGCGGTACACTCCAGTACATATATCACCCTAACAAGCGGTACACTCCAGTACATATATCACCCTAACAAGCAGTACACTCCAGTACATATATCACCCTAACAAGCGGTACACTCCAGTACATATATCACCCTAACAAGCGGTACACTCCAGTATATATATCACCCTAACAAGCGGTACACTCCAGTACATATATCACCCTAACAAGCGGTACACTCCAGTACATATATCACCCTAACAAGCGGTACACTCCAGTACATATATCACCCTAACAAGCGGTACACCCCCCTAACCGCCAGTATGTCACCTAACAACTTAAGGAACACTACAGCAGGCCTACTGGCCCATGCGAGGCAGGCTTAAGTCAATGACCTAATCTAGTCAGGTCAGGTCCGTTTAAGGAAGGAGCACGACATCAAACTTACTAGCACAAGCTAAACAACCATTATATATTTAACAAGCAATAACTCCCCTAACAAGCAACAGACCTAACTAACAAGACCTGTTAAACCATACAAACCACGTGAACTGTACCCGGCTGCAGTTAGAATCATTTATGGAGTCGTAAGATATACATCAACCTCGACTGTTTACTCCTTGATAAAGTTGTTTGAGGCCTCGCCACACTGCATATTTGGGAAGATGAAAGTACTAGGCAGTAAAACTTAGCTAGGGAGGCAGTAGGGTGTGAAATATATATATAATAATGGATGTGTTTGGTAAATCGACGTCTCTGGTGTTTCCAGATGTTATTGACCAAGAGATGAATTTCCTGCTCAGTATTTATTCATGTGTTTTGGTTCGCTGATAGTTGGAGCCTCCAGTGTTTACGTCGGCCGGTACCCATAACGTTTTTCATTATTTCTGGTAAAAAAAATCATGCCAGAAGGTAATTTTGTTAATGAATTAGTGTATTTTAAAACTAGGAGGGAGTGAGGGATGGCTGGTCGCCCTCTCCCACGACCTGCCAAACTCGCCTATCACACTTGACTCTGATATTATCCAATACGAGGTTCTCTGCCAAAGGCAAATAAGGTGCATTTTCGTGTAACCGGATGAACTGTGGTTTAAAACCTTGTAACTATTGTGGCCAATTTCCTCCCTGTATAAATTGCCAGATTCTTATTATATGAGTGATAAGTTTTATAGATTTCCAGAGGACTTAGAAAGCAATTACAACATTACCTGCAGGAAGATCACTCATACACAGACAACATGTATGATGGTGAGGCGATAACCACACACTGACTCATAAATCAAACCAATTCAAAGAAAAACAGTGTTTGCAACTGAGAACTTTACCTGTGAAGCAACCCACCCCACTGGAAGAAGTCCGAGACGCCTTACCTGAGGATCGTCCCTCCCCCCGTGGTGAGGGAAGGCAGGTACTGGTGGCCAGAGTCTCGGATGGGCGCTGGACCATGATATTCTGTTGTGTCAAGAGCTGGAAGGTGTCAGATATGGGAGTGATGCGAGTGAGGATAGAAGCGCTGGTGGGTCTCCCTGGCATGTCTTCAATCTTAATTTTCGCTTTTGTTTGGTGCTGTGTTTTAATGTTCGGTGCTTATTATACCCGGTGTTTTACACAGTAATGCGACTGAATTACTTTATGCTTCTTATCAGTGCCAGTATTTGTTTGATTTTTGGTATTTAAGCACGTTTTTAATTATTATTATTATTGGTGTGATATATAAGTGTTGGTTTGTGCTTGTGGTGATGTCTTCAAGAAATGTGTACAAAGAAAACTGCAGTTCTTACTGGAAAATGACATTAATTGAAAACTAAAAAAAAAATAATAAATTATGCATGATAAAATTTAAATATATAATTAAAGGGATATATATATATATATATATATATATATATATATATATATATATATATATATTATATATGTCGTGCCGAATATGTAAAACTGGTCAATTAGCAAGAGCTCATTTAAAATTGCGTCCTTTCTAAAATTTACTCTTATACGTTTAAAGATTTAATTTTTTCATTAATGTTTATGTAAAAAATTTTAATTTTGCTCCAAAAGAATCTTAGAAAACTTACCTAACCTTATTATAACAAAAAACAATTTATTTTAGCCTAACCCAACTTGTCCTATATGGCAAGATGAGCGTTGCTATTTAAGCCAAGATCGCAAGTTCTGCCTATTCGGCACGACATATATATATTTACACACACACACACACACACACACACACACACACACACACACACACACACACACACACACACACACACACACACACACACACATACGCACACGTACACACTTTCCTGTATTCTTCCTAAATCAAAATTTATCCATGTTTGACCCACTGCTGTAAGTTGTGTCAGGGTGAGATACCTTCACCACGTTACTTGTATCCCATTTATTTATACTTATTTATCATTTGTACACCAATCACATCTCACCTATTTCCATGCCTTTCCAGTGAGTGTAGTTCCAGTGCATGCAATCTTTGTAGGAAAAGTTTCTGATACATGGAATCCATTGCATCATCAACCTTCTCCATATTTTCCGTTGCATTTATGTCCATTCTCTAATATGGAGACCAGAACTCAGCAGTATAATGAGGCCTTGCCAGAGATATATAAAATTATGTAAAAATCTTAAAATTTCTCTTATTCTTCGTGATATGAACACAAGAAATTTATTGGCTTTGCTGCAAACAATTGTGAATTGTTGTCTTGGCTTTAAATGTCTGCTAACAAGAACTCCAAAAATCTCTTTCGCATTCCATTTAAGATTTACATTGTTTAGGATACAAGCTTTGTGGTTATGTTATTTCCCTAGGATTAAAATATATTTGTCAGCATTGAACTTCTCCGACCACATCATCAATTTTCCCAGGTCATTGTGTCATGTTCAACCTTCCCAGGTCATTGTGTCATGTTCAACCTTCCTAGGTCATTGTGTCATGTTCAACCTTCCTAGGTCATTGTGTCATGTTCAACCTTCCTAGGTCATTGTGTCATGTTCAACCTTCCTAGGTCATTGTGTCATGTTCAACCTTCCTAGGTCATTGTGTCATGTTCAACCTTCCTAGGTCATTGTGTCATGTTCAACCTTCCTAGGTCATTGTGTCATGTTCAACCTTCCTAGGTCATTGTGTCATGTTCAACCTTCCTAGGTCATTGTGTCATGTTCAACCTTCCTAGGTCATTGTGTCATGTTCAACCTTCCTAGGTCATTGTGTCATGTTCAACCTTCCTAGGTCATTGTGTCATGTTCAACCTTCCTAGGTCATTGTGTCATGTTCAACCTTCCTAGGTCATTGTGTCATGTTCAACCTTCCTAGGTCATTGTGTCATGTTCAACCTTCCTAGATCATTGTGTCATGTTCAACCTTCCTAGGTCATTGTGTCATGTTCAACCTTCCTAGGTCATTGTGTCATGTTCAACCTTCCTAGGTCATTGTGTCATGTTCAACCTTCCTAGATCATTGTGTCATGTTCAACCTTCCTAGGTCATTGTGTCATGTTCAACCTTCCTAGGTCATTGTGTCATGTTCAACCTTCCTAGATCATTGTGTCATGTTCAACCTTCCTAGATCATTGTGTCATGTTCAACCTTCCTAGGTCATCGTGTCATGTTCAACCTTCCTAGATCATTGTGTCATGTTCAACCTTCCCAGGTCATTGTGTCATGTTCAACCTTCCCAGGTCATTTAGTGTTATGTTCAACCTTCTCAGGTTATTTAATGTCATGTTCAACCTTCCTAGGTCATTGTGTCATGTTCAACCTTCCCAGGTCATTTAGTGTCATGTTCAACCTTCCCAGGTCATTTAGTGTTATGTTCAACCTTCCCAGGTCATTTAATGTTATGTTCAACCTTCCCAGGTCATTTAGTGCCATGTTCAACATTTCTAGGTCATTTAGTGTTATATTCAACCTTCCCAGGTCATTTAGTGTCGTTCAACCTTCCCAGGTCATTTAGTGTTATGTTCAACCTTCCCAGGTCATTTAGTGTCATGTTCAACCTTCCCAGGTCATTTAGTGTCATGTTTAGCCTTTTCAGGTCATTTAGTGTCGTTCAACCTTCCCAGGTCATTTAGTGTTATGTTCAACCTTCCCAGGTCATTTAGTGTCATGTTCAACCTTCCCAGGTCATTTAGTGTTATGTTCAACCTTCCCAGGTCATTTAGTGTCATGTTCAACCTTCCTAGGTCATTGTGTCATGTTCAACCTTCCTAGATCATTGTGTCATGTTCAACCTTCCTAGGTCATTGTGTCATGTTCAACCTTCCTAGGTCATTGTGTCATGTTCAACCTTCCTAGGTCATTGTGTCATGTTCAACCTTCCTAGGTCATTGTGTCATGTTCAACCTTCCTAGGTCATTGTGTCATGTTCAACCTTCCTAGGTCATTGTGTCATGTTCAACCTTCCTAGATCATTGTGTCATGTTCAACCTTCCTAGGTCATTGTGTCATGTTCAACCTTCCTAGGTCATTGTGTCATGTTCAACCTTCCTAGGTCATTGTGTCATGTTCAACCTTCCTAGATCATTGTGTCATGTTCAACCTTCCTAGGTCATTGTGTCATGTTCAACCTTCCTAGGTCATTGTGTCATGTTCAACCTTCCTAGGTCATTGTGTCATGTTCAACCTTCCTAGGTCATTGTGTCATGTTCAACCTTCCTAGGTCATTGTGTCATGTTCAACCTTCCTAGATCATTGTGTCATGTTCAACCTTCCTAGATCATTGTGTCATGTTCAACCTTCCTAGATCATTGTGTCATGTTCAACCTTCCTAGATCATTGTGTCATGTTCAACCTTTCTAGATCATTGTGTCATGTTCAACCTTCCTAGATCATTGTGTCATGTTCAACCTTCCTAGATCATTGTGTCATGTTCAACCTTCCTAGGTCATCGTGTCATGTTCAACCTTCCTAGATCATTGTGTCATGTTCAACCTTCCCAGGTCATTGTGTCATGTTCAACCTTCCCAGGTCATTTAGTGTCATGTTCAACCTTCCCAGGTCATTTAGTGTTATGTTCAACCTTCTCAGGTTATTGTGTCATGTTCAACCTTCCCAGGTCATTTAGTGTTATGTTCAACCTTCTCAGGTTATTGTGTCATGTTCAACCTTCCCAGGTCATTTAGTGTTATGTTCAACCTTCCCAGGTCATTTAGTGCCATGTTCAACCTTCCCAGGTCATTTAGTGTCATGTTCAACCTTCCCAGGTCATTTAATGTTATGTTCAACCTTCCCAGGTCATTTAATGTTATGTTCAACCTTCCCAGGTCATTTAGTGCCATGTTCAACATTTCTAGGTCATTTAGTGTTATATTCAACCTTCCCAGGTCATTTAGTGTCATGTTCAACCTTCCCAGGTCATTTAGTGTCATGTTCAACCTGCACAGGTCATAAGTCATCATCAGAAATTATCCGACAACCTCTTGTACTACCATCGACAAAAACTTAATCTCACTGTTTATTCTCTCATCTGTATCGTTAATGAAGATTTTGAATAAGGATGCCCATAATGTCCCTTTTGACAGCCCATCACTTGTAAAGCGTTCCCATTCTGATTTCTACCCATTTATGCACACTGTTGCTTGTCTGTCAGCCATGACAACCCACGAAATAATCTCCCCTATAACCTGTGCTGCTGCTGCTCTCTTCACCAGCCTCCTGTGTGATGCTCCTTTAAGACATCTTAAGAGGCACCTAACTTCCCCCGTCTTCTGATAACATGTTCATTTTTCCACTATAATTTACCTTGTCCATAATTACTATCGCATTTGCTTTGGTTCGTAAGGTGAAGTCCAGGATCTTTCCTTAATTTATGGTATAACTTAACAAATATTTGAGGACAATTGTGTTGTAGAAATCTGAGTAAGGAATTAAGGAAAGATCCTGGACTTCGCCTTACGAAACAAAGCAAATGCGATAGTAATTATGGACAAGGTACATTATAGTGGAAAAATGAACATGTTATCAGAAGACAGGGGTACATAAGTGCCCCTTAAATATTGGTTATGTAAATATTTCTATGCGGAAGACATATATACAGCTATATGTGGTGTGATTATGTGTAAGTTATATTATAGAGGGGAGGCTGTGGAGGAAGGGGGTTAGTGGGTGTGGGGGACGGAGTTGTGGGTGAGGGAAGAGGGTGGGGGTAGTAAGGTGTGTTGAAGGGGGGGAAGAGGGGGGTGAACAGGAACTTGTCAAGGTCTTTTGGTTGTATCTGACGAAGGGAAGGTGGAGCACACTATATATACTCTCTCCCACACCCTCTTTACTGGTTATATTCCATCCCTCCCACACCCTCTTTATTGCTTATATTCCATCCCTCCCACACTCTCTTTATTGCTTATATTCCATCCCTCCCACATCCTCCCGTCCTTATGCTCCATTTCTCCCGCTCATTATTTGCGGATGCCAAAATAAACATGAAAATCACCTCGGTAGAGGACACGAAAAAAATGCAGGAAGATAAATGGAAAATCTTGTATTGGGCAGTAGAGAATAACATGACGTTCAATGGGGACAAGTTCCAACTGTTTAGATATGGAAAGAATGAAGAACTCTAAAGGGACACCGTATACAGAACGAAAGGAACGTGTGGAGGACCTGGGTGTATCACCATCTAACCTTTTCTTCAATAAAGCAAATATGAAAATCTGGAAAATGATGGGATGGGTAATGAAATTTTTCAAAACAAGGAAAATAGCGCCATTCATATTGCTTGTGTTTTCTGAGAGTATTGTTCAGTGTTGACGGCTCCGTCCAGGGCAGAGATATCAAGAACTCTAACAGATAGAGATTGTTAATGACTTGTATAGAGCCAATAAAACATTTACATTACTGGGAATTCCTCAAAATCCTAAATATTTACTCGTTGGAGCTGAGGAAAGAGATGCAAGATAATATGTACGTAGAAGGTGTTTGAGGACTTAGAACCCAAACAAAATACTGGAGCGAAAGATATTGGCAGGGGCACCGTGAACACAATAATAAAATATTATATAAACATCCGTGGTCCAAGACTTTTTAATATGTTACCAGAAGATATAAGAAACACTACTGGAACAAGTGTAGAAATGTTTAAGAGGAAACTTGACAAGTACTTAAACCAAGTAGCAGATTAACCAGTATGTATCCCTCCCACTTCTTCCCTCTCACTGCTTGTGTTCCATCCATCCCTCATATTCCCTCTGATTCAATTGTATTTTTTTTTGTGTGTGTGAATTTGAGGATCGTCAGTCAAGTGTGTGCCAGAGAATGTTATTGCTATAATGACGTTATTTACTGATGTCTCATCATGGAGACGGAATTAGATCTCGCTAGTTTCAAGTAATGATTTACGTATTGTATGTTGGTTAGTGGGGTAGTGATTAGTAACATTGTCAGTTATTATCCCCGCTTTAAGTGGGGGGGGGGTACTACATTGGTCCAGATATAATGAGTGAGGTTGCAGTCATCTGAGAAATTCTTTTAGATTTAATTGTACATACGTGTATTGTTAAATAAGTTAGCAAGTTATAGATCTTCAGTTTGATGATGTTGAAGACTCCAACAAATATTATAATTTTTGTGGGGTTACCACTGAAGGTGGAGTATAAGGTAACCTGTAGACTTCTACCACTGTAATTCACACCTTTATAGTTATGTAATTAAGTAATATATATTTATTACGTTCATCCCTGCTACACTTGTTACACCACAGTAATTCATTATAACAAAAACTGCCGTACATACCTCATGTGATGAGGACTACAGTTATGTAGGACTGTATATACCCAGCACATAGTTATGTAGGACTGTATATACCCAGCACATACAGTTATGTAGGACTGTATATACCCAGCACATACAGTTATGTAGGACTGTATATACCCAGCACATACAGTTATGTAGGACTGTATATACCCAGCACATACAGTTATGTAGGACTGTATATACCCAGCACATACAGTTATGTAGGACTGTATATACCCAGCACATACAGTTATGTAGGACTGTATATACCCAGCACATACAGTTATGTAGGACTGTATATACCCAGCACATACAGTTATGTAGGACTGTATATACCCAGCACATACAGTTATGTAGGACTGTATATACCCAGCACATACAGTTATGTAGGACTGTATATACCCAGCACATACAGTTATGTAGGACTGTATATACCCAGCACATACAGTTATGTAGGACTGTATATACCCAGCACATACAGTTATGTAGGACTGTATATACCCAGCACATCCAAGATGTCTCTTGTGTTATGTTTAAACCAGGTTTCCCTAATAATATTACAGGTTATGTTACTTTTAAAGAATCAAGTGGAACTGTGAGCATTGACTCGGGGATCTAATTCATCTACAAACCTGTCAGACACTGCAACTTCTTGGGATCTTAATACTTGGGAATTCTTCGCTTGCCTAATTCTTGGGCACGACCTACTTCAACATTGAACAAATGTGACACCACCTATGACTGCTTCACCTCTCCTGCCAACGGTTTATAAGCTGCTTCTCAGCACGTATGCCGTATTCTATTCAAGATTGATGGACTGACCACATCGACTCAAGGTTGAGGGACTGATTACCTCATTCTCCTCCTGTTCTTCAAGATTCTCCTTTGTATGGACTGATGAAGCCACTGTGTGGCGAAACGTTTCCTCAATAAAGATACCCAAGAGTTGCACATGTGTCTAATTTATCAAATATTGATGTTGTCTTGGTGTTGTTAAAGGCGGTTTCTGCTTGATTTACTGTGTAATAACGATAATTATGGTCAGAATAATATTATCATTGTCATAATCAACATGTACTCGTTAATTTATTTTTGCTGGGGGTCGAGACTTCGCCTCATTGACATTGCCCGGGATTCACTGATTCTTGGCTACTTGATTTTTTATCGTGCCTGCTGTTGAAGCTGTGTATAGAGTGTATGATTTGTGGACGCGGCATCCTCGCTAGCCTGTGTTTGCGTGGTGTGGGCGTGACAAGTTTTTGTTCTAAACCGTGGGCGAGTGGGAATGACCGTGACATATTTTCCCTCAGTATGTGACAGCGTGTGGGGGTAGACGTGGGCGTGTGGGCGTAGACGTGGACTTGTGGGTGTAGACGGTGTGGGGGCGTAGACGTGGGCGTGTGGTTTGATGTAGGCGTGTGGGCGTAGACGTGGGCGTGTGGTTGTAAACGTGGGCGTGTGGGTGTAGCCGTGGGCGTGGGTGTAGAAGTGGGCGTGGGGGTCAGGGAATAATAACTAAAGGAGATTTTAACGTCTCAAATATAAAGTACCTGGTGAGAAAGCAGCAGTATTGTAGTTGATACAATACCTGGATGTATTCTACAACAACATCGTAGCTGATACAATACCTGGATGTATTCTACAACAACATTGTAGCTGATACAATACCTGGATGTATTCTACAACAACAGTAGTCACCATCAACTGGTAAGAGACTCATTAGTTTACAGTGAAACAAGGACAGATACAAGTGAACACGAGTTACAGTGAAGACGTGTGACAGTGACTGAGAGACACAAGTGACAGTGACTGAGAGACACAAGTATGTGACAGTGACTGAGAGACAAGTATGTGACAGTGACTGAGAGACACAAGTATGTGACAGTGACTGAGAGACACAAGTATGTGACAGTGACTGAGAGACACAAGTATGTGACAGTGACTGAGAGACACAAGTATGTGACAGTGACTGAGAGACACAAGTATGTGACAGTGACTGAGAGACACAAGTATGTGACAGTGACTGAGAGACACAAGTATGTGACAGTGACTGAGAGACAAGTATGTGACAGTGACTGAGAGACACAAGTATGTGACAGTGACTGAGAGACACAAGTATGTGACAGTGACTGAGAGACACAAGTATGTGACAGTGACTGAGACACAAGTATGTGACAGTGACTGAGAGACACAAGTATGTGACAGTGACTGAGAGACACAAGTATGTGACAGTGACTGAGAGACACAAGTATGTGACAGTGACTGAGACACAAGTATGTGACAGTGACCGAGAGACACAAGTATGTGACAGTGACTGAGAGACAAGTATGTGACAGTGACTGAGAGACAAGTATGTGACAGTGACCGAGAGACACAAGTATGTGACAGTGACTGAGAGACAAGTATGTGACAGTGACCGAGAGACACAAGTATGTGACAGTGACTGAGAGACAAGTATGTGACAGTGACTGAGAGACAAGTATGTGACAGTGACTGAGAGACACAAGTATGTGACAGTGACTGAGAGACACAAGTATGTGACAGTGACTGAGAGACACAAGTATGTGACAGTGACTGAGAGACACAAGTATGTGACAGTGACTGAGAGAGACAAGTATGTGACAGTGACCGAGAGACAAGTATGTGACAGTGACTGAGAGACACAAGTATGTGATAGTGACTGAGAGACACAAGTATGTGACAGTGACTGAGAGACAAGTATGTGATAGTGACTGAGAGACACAAGTATGTGACAGTGACTGAGAGACACAAGTATGTGACAGTGACTGAGAGACAAGTATGTGACAGTGACTGAGAGACACAAGTATGTGACAGTGACTGAGAGATACAAGTTTGTGACAGTGACTGAGAGACACAAGTATGTGACAGTGACTGAGAGACACAAGTATGTGACAGTGACTGAGAGACACAAGTATGCGACAGTGACTGAGAGACACAAGTATGTGACAGTGACTGAGAGACACAAGTATGTGACAGTGACTGAGAGACACAAGTATGTGACAGTGACTGAGAGACACAAGTATGTGACAGTGACTGAGAGACACAAGTATGTGACAGTGACTGAGAGACACAAGCATGTGACAGTGACTGAGACACAAGTATGTGACAGTGACTGAGACACAGGTATGTGACAGTGACTGAGACACAAGTATGTGACAGTGACTGAGAGACAAGTATGTGACAGTGACTGAGAGACACAAGTATGCGACTGAGACACAAGTATGTGACAGTGACTGAGAGACACAAGTATGTGACAGTGACACACAAGTATGCGACAGTGATTGAGAGACACAAGTATGTGACAGTGACTGAGAGACACAAGTATGTGACAGTGACTGAGAGACACAAGTATGTGACAGTGACTGAGAGACACAAGTATGTGACAGTGACTGAGAGACACAAGTATGTGACAGTGACTGAGAGACACAAGTATGTGACAGTGACTGAGAGACACAAGTATGTGACAGTGACTGAGAGACACAAGTATGTGACAGTGACTGAGAGACACAAGTATGTGACAGTGACTGAGAGACAAGTATGTGACAGTGACTGAGAGACACAAGTATGTGACAGTGACTGAGAGACACAAGTATGTGACAGTGACTGAGAGACACAAGTATGTGACAGTGACTGAGACACAAGTATGTGACAGTGACTGAGAGACACAAGTATGTGACAGTGACTGAGAGACACAAGTATGTGACAGCGACTGAGAGACACAAGTATGTGACAGTGACTGAGAGACACAAGTATGTGACAGTGACTGAGAGACAAGTATGTGACAGTGACCGAGAGACACAAGTATGTGACAGTGACTGAGAGACAAGTATGTGACAGTGACTGAGAGACAAGTATGTGACAGTGACTGAGAGACACAAGTATGTGACAGTGACTGAGAGACACAAGTATGTGACAGTGACTGAGAGACACAAGTATGTGACAGTGACTGAGAGACACAAGTATGTGACAGTGACCGAGAGACAAGTATGTGACAGTGACTGAGAGACACAAGTATGTGATAGTGACTGAGAGACACAAGTATGTGACAGTGACTGAGAGACAAGTATGTGATAGTGACTGAGAGACACAAGTATGTAACAGTGACTGAGAGACACAAGTATGTGACAGTGACTGAGAGACAAGTATGTGACAGTGACTGAGAGACACAAGTATGTGACAGTGACTGAGAGATACAAGTTTGTGACAGTGACTGAGAGACACAAGTATGTGACAGTGACTGAGAGACACAAGTATGCGACAGTGACTGAGAGACACAAGTATGTGACAGTGACTGAGAGACACAAGTATGTGACAGTGACTGAGAGACACAAGTATGCGACAGTGACTGAGAGACACAAGTATGTGACAGTGACTGAGAGACACAAGTATGTGACAGTGACTGAGAGACACAAGTATGTGACAGTGACTGAGAGACACAAGTATGTGACAGTGACTGAGAGACACAAGTATGTGACAGTGACTGAGAGACACAAGCATGTGACAGTGACTGAGACACAAGTATGTGACAGTGACTGAGACACAGGTATGTGACAGTGACTGAGACACAAGTATGTGACAGTGACTGAGAGACAAGTATGTGACAGTGACTGAGAGACACAAGTATGCGACTGAGACACAAGTATGTGACAGTGACTGAGAGACACAAGTATGTGACAGTGACACACAAGTATGCGACAGTGATTGAGAGACACAAGTATGTGACAGTGACTGAGAGACACAAGTATGTGACAGTGACTGAGAGACACAAGTATGTGACAGTGACTGAGAGACACAAGTATGTGACAGTGACTGAGAGACACAAGTATGTGACAGTGACTGAGAGACACAAGTATGTGACAGTGACTGAGAGACACAAGTATGTGACAGTGACTGAGAGACACAAGTATGTGACAGTGACTGAGACACAGCTGACCTGACCATAAGTGTCCGGGGCCCAAGACTGTTCAACAGCCTCCCATCAAGCATTAGGGGAATTGCCAATAAACCCCTGGCTGCCTTCAAGAGAGAGCTGGACGGATACCTAAAGTCAGTGCCGGATCAGCCGGGCTGTGGCTCGTACGTTGGACTGCGTGCGGCCAGCAGTAACAGCCTAGTTGATCAGGCCCTGATCCATCGGGAGGCCTGGTCATGGACCGGGCCGCGGGGGCGTTGGTCCCCGGAATAACCTCCAGGTAACCTCCAGGTATCTCTTAATCTCTGTTATGTGCCCTACCATAGTACCATAACCTACCTTACCATAGTACCATAACCTACCCTACCATAGTACCAGAATCTACCTTACCATAGTACCATAACCTACCCTACCCTAGTACCATAACCTACCCTACCATAGTACCATAACCTACCCTACCATAGTACCATAACCTACCCTACCATAGTACCATAACCAACCTTACCATAGTACCATAACCTACCCTACCATAATACCAGAATCTACCTTACCATAGTACCATAACCAACCCTACCATAGTACCATAACCTACCCTACCATAGTACCATAACCTACCCTACCATAGTACCATAACCTACCCTACCATAGTACCATAACCTACCCTATCATAGTACCATAACCTACCCTACCATATTACCATAACCTACCCTACCATAGTACCATAACCTACCCTACCATAGTACCATAACCTACTCTACCATAGTATCATAACCTACCCTACCATAGTACCATAACCTACCCTACCATAGTATAACCTACCCTACCATAGTACCATAACCTACCCTTCCATAGTACCATAACCTACCCTACCATAGTACGATAACCTACTCTACCATAGTACCATAGCTTACCCTACCATAGTACCATAACCTACACTACCAAAATACCATAACCTACCCTACCATAGCACCATAACCTACTCTACCATAGTACCATAACCTACCCTACCATAGTACCATAGCCTACCCTACCTTAGTACCATAACCTACACTACCAAAATACCATAACCTACTCTGCCATGGTACCATAACCTACCCTACCATAGTACCATAACCTACCCTACCATAGTACCATAACCTACACTACCAAAATACCATAACCTACCCTACCATAGTACCATAACCTACCCTACCATAGTACCGTAACCTACCCTACCATAGTACCATAACCTACCTTACCATAGTACCATAACCTACCCTACCATAGTACCATAACGCACCCTACCATAGTAGTATAACCTACCCTACCATAACCTACCCTACCATAACCTACCCTACCATAGTACCATAACCTACCCTACCATGGTACCATCATCTACTCCACCATAGTACCATAACCTGATCTACCATAGTACCATAACCGACCCTACCATAGTACCATAACCTACTCTACCATAGTACCATAACCTACCCTACCATGGTACCATCATCTACCCCACCATAGTACCATAACCTACTCTACCATAGTACCATAACCGACCCTACCATAGTACCATAACCTACCCTACCATAGTACAATAACCTACTCTACCATAGTACCATAACCGACCCTACCATAGTACCATAACCTACCCTACCATAGTACTATAGCCTACCCCACCATAGTACCATAACCTACCCTACCATAGTACCATAACCTACCCTACCATAGTACCATAACCTACCCTACCATAGTACCATAACCTACCCTACCATAGTACCATAACCTACCCTACCATAGTACCATAACCTACCCTACCATAGTACCATAACCTACCCTACCATAGTACCATAACCTACCCTACCATAGTACCATAACCTACCCTACCATAGTACCATAACCTACCCTACCATAGTACCATAACCTACCCTACCATAGTACCATAACCTACCCTACCATAGTACCATAACCTACCCTACCATAGTACCATAACCTACCCTACCGTAGTACCATAACCTACCCTACCATAGTACCATAACCTACCCTACCATAGTACCATAACCTACCCTACCATAGTACCATAACCTACCCTACCATAGTACCATAACCTACCCTACCATAGTACCATAACCTACCCTACCATAGTACCATAACCTACCCTCTGCTGTCCTCTACCTCTATTCTCCTCTACCTCTGTTCTCTACCTCTGCTGTCCTCTACCTCACTTCTCTACCTCTGCTCTCCTTTACCTCTGCTCTATTTTACCTCTGCTCTCCTCTACCTCTCCTCTCTCTTCTACATCTGTTCTCCTCTGCCTCTGTTCTTTATCTCTGTTCTCTACCTCTGCTCTCTCCTATACCTCTGTTCTCTACCTTTGCTCTCTCCTCTACCTCTGTTTTCCTCTGCCTCTGTTCTCCTGTACCTCTGCTCTCTTCTACCTCCGTTCTCCTCTACCTCTGTTCTCCTCTGCCTCTGTTCTCCTGTACCTCTGCTCTCTTCTACCTCCGTTCTCCTCTACCTCTGTTCTCCTCTGCCTCTGCCCTACTCTGCTTCCCCTGTTTCCCCTGCCTCTCCTCTGCTCTCCTCTACCTACCCTCTTCCCCCTGCCTCTCCTCTGCTCTCCTCTACCTGCCCTCTTCCCCCTGCCTCTGCTCTCCTCTACCTGCCCTCTTCCCCCTGCCTCTGCTCTCCTCTACCTGCCCTCTTCCCCCTGCCTCTCCTCTGCTCTCCTCTACCTGCCCTCTTCCCCCTGCCTCTCCTCTGCTCTCCTCTACCTGCCCTCTTCCCCCTGCCTCTCCTCTGCTCTCCTCTACCTGCCCTCTTCCCCCTGCCTCTCCTCTCCTCTACCTGCCCTCTTCCCCCTGCCTCTGCTCTCCTCTACCTGCCCTCTACCCCATACCTCTGCCTCTGCTCTCCTCTACCTGCTCTCTTCCCCCTGCCTCTGCTCTCATCTACCTGCCCTCTTCCGCCTGCCACTGCTCTCCTCTACCTGCCCTCTTCTCCTACCTCTGCTCTCCTCTACCTGCCCTCTTCCCCTGCCTTTCCTCTGCTCTCTTCTACCTTCCCTCTTCCCCCTGCCTCTCCTCTGCTCTCCTCCATTCTCCTCCACCTGTCCTCTTCCCCCTGTCTGCTCTCCTCTACCTGCCCTCTTCCCCCTGCTTCTGCTCTCCTCTACCTGCCCTTTTCCCCCTGCCTCTGCTCTCCTCTACCTGCCCTTTTCCCTCTGCCTCTGCTCTCCTCTACCTGCCCTCTTCCACCTGTCTCTGCTCTCCTCTACCTGCCCTCTTCCACCTGTCTCTGCTCTCCTCTACCTGCCCTCTTCCCCCTGCCTGTGCTCTCCCTCGCGCACACTTGTCCCACAAACACAGGTGTGAGTCAGTAAGGTTCTCAGGTGGTTGCTGTGTACACACAAATGTTAAGTTTCTCTACACATGACAACCTCCTCCCATTTACTCTGGCAAGGAACCTGACTCGTGTGGACGTTCTTAATATTGTACCTCCTAGACGTTATTTATAACGAAGCACAAGCTGACACTGACTTCTCAGCTCCTCAAGTGACATGGAAATTAGTTCACCGGTTGTAATTTGTGTAGTGGGTGGAATTACGTAGTAGTGGAGGTGCCTGTCTTGCGAAGTGTATGCCAGAGTGAGGATGGTCCTAAGTGAAGTGTATTACGTAGTAGTGGAGGTGCCTGTCTTGCGAAGTGTATGCCAGAGTGAGGATGGTCCTAAGTGAAGTGTATTACGTAGTAGTGGAGGTGCCTGTCTTGCGAAGTGCATGCCAGAGTGAGGATGGTCCTAAGTGAAGTGTATTACGTAGTAGTAGAGGTGCCTGTCTTGCGAAGTGTATGCCAGAGTGAGGATGGTCCTAAGTGAAGTGTATTACGTAGTAGTGGAGGTGCCTGTCTTGCGAAGTGTATGCCAGAGTGAGGATGGTCCTAAGTGAAGTGTATTACGTAGTAGTGGAGGTGCCTGTCTTGCGAAGTGTATGCCAGAGTGAAGATGGTCGTAAGTGAAGTGTGAATATTTGAAGGATAAGGACAAGGACGCCAGTGGAAATAAGTCACTTTGTCTGACCCTTTTTTTTTCTTGTTGTGGGTGGCATCCTGGGGAAGAAGATTTGCAAAATCACTGTGGAAATAAGCCAGACAGTCCTCGATGACACACTGGGTTATCCTAGCTGGCTAACACTCCACCAGGTTATCCTGGCTGGATAACACTCCACCAGGTTATCCTGGCTGGCTAACACTCCACCAGGTTATCCTGGCTGGCTAACACTCCACCAGGTTATCCTGGCTGGCTAACACTCCACCAGGTTATCCTGACTGGCTAACACTCCACCAGGTTATCCTGACTGGCTAACACTCCACCAGGTTATCCTGGCTGGCTAACACTCCACCAGGTTATCCTGGCTGGCTAACACTCCACCAGGTTATCCTGGCTGGCTAACACTCCACCAGGTTATCCTGGCTGGCTAACACTCCACCAGATTATCCTGGCTGGCTAACACTCCACCAGGTTATCCTGGCTGGCTAACACTCCACCAGGTTATCCTGGCTGGCTAACACTCCACCAGGTTATCCTGGCTGGCTAACACTCCACCAGGTTATCCTGGCTGGCTAACACTCCACAAGGTTATCCTGGCTGGCTAACACTCCACCAGGTTATCCTGGCTGGCTAACACTCCACCAGATTATCCTGGCTGGCTAACACTCTAGCAGGTTATCCTGGTTGGCTAACACTCCACCAGGTTATCCTGGCTGGCTAACACTCCACCAGGTTATCCTGGCTGGCTAACACTCCACCAGGTTATCCTGGCTGGCTAACACTCCACCAGGTTATCCTGGCTGGCTAACACTCCACCAGATTATCCTGGCTGGCTAACACTCCACCAGGTTATCCTGGCTGGCTAACACTCCACCAGGTTATCCTGGCTGGCTAACACTCCACCAGATTATCCTGGCTGGCTAACACTCCACCAGGTTATCCTGGCTGGCTAACACTCCACCAGGTTATCCTGGCTGGCTAACACTCCACCAGGTTATCCTGGCTGGCTAACACTCCACCAGGTTATCCTGGCTGGCTAACACTCCACCAGGTTATCCTAGCTGGCTAACACTCCACCAGGTTATCCTGGCTGGCTAACACTCCACCAGGTTATCCTGACTGGCTAACACTCCACCAGGTTATCCTGGCTGGCTAACACTCCACCAGGTTATCCTGGCTGGCTAACACTCCACCAGGTTATCCTGGCTGGCTAACACTCCACCAGGTTATCCTGACTGGCTAACACTCCACCAGGTTATCCTGGCTGGCTAACACTCCACCAGGTTATCCTGGCTGGCTAACACTCCACCAGGTTATCCTGGCTGGCTAACACTCCACCAGGTTATCCTGGCTGGCTAACACTCCACCAGGTTATCCTGGCTGGCTAACACTCCACCAGGTTATCCTGACTGGCTAACACTCCACCAGGTTATCCTGGCTGGCTAACACTCCACCAGGTTATCCTGGCTGGCTAACACTCCACCAGGTTATCCTGGCTGGCTAACACTCCACCAGGTTATCCTGACTGGCTAACACTCCACCAGGTTATCCTGGCTGGCTAACACTCCACCAGGTTATCCTGGCTGGCTAACACTCCACCAGGTTATCCTGGCTGGCTAACACTCCACCAGGTTATCCTGGCTGGCTAACACTCCACCAGGTTATCCTGGCTGGCTAACACTCCACCAGGTTATCCTGGCTGGCTAACACTCCACCAGGTTATCCTGGCTGGCTAACACTCCACCAGGTTATCCTGGCTGGCTAACACTCCACCAGGTTATCCTGACTGGCTAACACTCCACCAGGTTATCCTGGCTGGCTAACACTCCACCAGGTTATCCTGGCTGGCTAACACTCCACCAGGTTATCCTGGCTGGCTAACACTCCACCAGGTTATCCTGGCTGGCTAACACTCCACCAGGTTATCCTGGCTGGCTAACACTCCACCAGGTTATCCTGGCTGGCTAACACTCCACCAGGTTATCCTGGCTGGCTAACACTCCACCAGGTTATCCTGGCTGGCTAACACTCCACCAGGTTATCCTGGCTGGCTAACACTCCACCAGGTTATCCTGGCTGGCTAACACTCCACCAGGTTATCCTGGCTGGCTAACACTCCACCAGGTTATCCTGGCTGGCTAACACTCCACCAGGTTATCCTGACTGGCTAACACTCCACCAGGTTATCCTGGCTGGCTAACACTCCACCAGGTTATCCTGGCTGGCTAACACTCCACCAGGTTATCCTGGCTGGCTAACACTCCACCAGGTTATCCTGGCTGGCTAACACTCCACCAGGTTATCCTGGCTGGCTAACACTCCACCAGGTTATCCTGGCTGGCTAACACTCCACCAGGTTATCCTGGCTGGCTAACACTCCACCAGGTTATCCTGGCTGGCTAACACTCCACCAGGTTATCCTGGCTGGCTAACACTCCACCAGGTTATCCTGGCTGGCTAACACTCCACCAGGTTATCCTGGCTGGCTAACACTCCACCAGGTTATCCTGGCTGGCTAACACTCCACCAGGTTATCCTGGCTGGCTAACACTCCACCAGGTTATCCTGGCTGGCTAACACTCCACCAGGTTATCCTGGCTGGCTAACACTCCACCAGGTTATCCTGGCTGGCTAACACTCCACCAGGTTATCCTGGCTGGCTAACACTCCACCAGGTTATCCTGGCTGGCTAACACTCCACCAGGTTATCCTGGCTGGCTAACACTCCACCAGGTTATCCTGGCTGGCTAACACTCCACCAGGTTATCCTGGCTGGCTAACACTCCACCAGGTTATCCTGGCTGGCTAACACTCCACCAGGTTATCCTGGCTGGCTAACACTCCACCAGGTTATCCTGGCTGGCTAACACTCCACCAGGTTATCCTGGCTGGCTAACACTCCACCAGGTTATCCTGGCTGGCTAACACTCCACCAGGTTATCCTGGCTGGCTAACACTCCACCAGGTTATCCTGGCTGGCTAACACTCCACCAGGTTATCCTGGCTGGCTAACACTCCACCAGGTTATCCTGGCTGGCTAACACTCCACCAGGTTATCCTGGCTGGCTAACACTCCACCAGGTTATCCTGGCTGGCTAACACTCCACCAGGTTATCCTGGCTGGCTAACACTCCACCAGGTTATCCTGGCTGGCTAACACTCCACCAGGTTATCCTGGCTGGCTAACACTCCACCAGGTTATCCTGGCTGGCTAACACTCCACCAGGTTATCCTGGCTGGCTAACACTCCACCAGGTTATCCTGGCTGGCTAACACTCCACCAGGTTATCCTGGCTGGCTAACACTCCACCAGGTTATCCTGGCTGGCTAACACTCCACCAGGTTATCCTGGCTGGCTAACACTCCACCAGGTTATCCTGGCTGGCTAACACTCCACCAGGTTATCCTGGCTGGCTAACACTCCACCAGGTTATCCTGGCTGGCTAACACTCCACCAGGTTATCCTGGCTGGCTAACACTCCACCAGGTTATCCTGGCTGGCTAACACTCCACCAGGTTATCCTGGCTGGCTAACACTCCACCAGGTTATCCTGGCTGGCTAACACTCCACCAGGTTATCCTGGCTGGCTAACACTCCACCAGGTTATCCTGGCTGGCTAACACTCCACCAGGTTATCCTGGCTGGCTAACACTCCACCAGGTTATCCTGGCTGGCTAACACTCCACCAGGTTATCCTGGCTGGCTAACACTCCACCAGGTTATCCTGGCTGGCTAACACTCCACCAGGTTATCCTGGCTGGCTAACACTCCACCAGGTTATCCTGGCTGGCTAACACTTCATCAGGTTATCCTGGCTGGCTAACACTCCACCAGGTTATCCTGGCTGGCTAACACTCCACCAGGTTATCCTGGCTGGCTAACACTCCACCAGGTTATCCTGGCTGGCTAACACTCCACCAGGTTATCCTGGCTGGCTAACACTCCACCAGGTTATCCTGGCTGGCTAACACTCCACCAGGTTATCCTGACTGGCTAACACTCCACCAGGTTATCCTGACTGGCTAACACTCCACCAGGTTATCCTGGCTGGCTAACACTCCACCAGGTTATCCTGGCTGGCTAACACTCCACCAGGTTATCCTGGCTGATCGTGTTTACTTCACGTTGTGAAGTATTTATTAATTGTACAATTTTAGGTAATACCTGCATATTAGGCCTGTTAGGCCTATGTTTAAAATGTGAGCCATGCAGTGGCATTGTTTTTTCGAAACTTGGTCTCTTGTAATTTTATAAGTAGGTCTCATTTTTGGGGAGGGAGGGTGGGGGGACAAAATCTTACTCTTTTACTAAGTCGTTTTCAAATTAGTATTTTTAAATTATGGAATATAATTACCGAATGTTTTTGTATCCTGTCTGATTGGTGGATATATTTAATTACTTGTAAGTAAGACGATATATGTACTCTTGGCCGGTCTGTGTGACTAGAGTTGCGCACCATAACCTCTTGGCCGGTCTGTGTGACTAGAGTGGTGCACCATAACCTCTTGGCCGGTCTGTGTGACTAGAGTGGTGCACCATAACCTCTTGGCCGGTCTGTGTGACTAGAGTGGTGCACCATAACCTCTTGGCCGGTCTGTGTGACTAGAGTAGTGCACCATAACAGACCACTGGCTGTATGAAAGCAGTGAAAGTAAGACTTTTACTGATCCATCGGTCGTGACTGGCTGTTACCATGTATACCTTCTTACACTGTCCGAGTCAACTCGGGCTGCAGGATGAATGTTAATTCATACGACCCTCATGTCTGTCAAGGCAAATTAAGATTTCTGTCGTATGATTTTTTTTATAATACCTGTGACTGTCTTTCAAATTTGTAAATTCATGGACTCGTCCTCCTTGTGGCCACGACTGACACCAGGCTTTGAAAAACTAAAAAAAAACTATGTATAGTGCAGGAAAATAACGAACAGGAAACGCAGGGAAGAAAAGATAAGTGTAGAGGGACTGCAAGTAAGAGTTTGTAAGATTTACCTTCCATCTTGCATATTCTTGAGAGAGAAGACTCTTGCCTGAGCCAAACAGGCAGCTTGTGTTTCATCCATAGGATGGTAGGGCTTCTCTCAATACTTTCTCTCATGTTAACAACTATAAGTTTCTCATTTTCGGTCCCTTTTCCAAAATTAGGTAATCGGAGAAACCTTTTTGAAGTTTCTGCAGTACGCACCATTCCTAACATGAATCTTTGTGTGTGCTTACTACTTTCTCCCAGGACAGTACTGGTGTCACGTAACTTCCCACGTCTTTTAATAACATGTTCATTTTTCCACTATAATCTTCCTTGTCCATAATTACTATCACATTTGCTTTGTCTGTTTCGTAAGGTTAAGTCCAGGATCTTTCCTTAATTCCTTGCTCAGACCTCACAACACAATTGTCCTCAAACATTTGTTAAGTTATACCATAAATTAAGTAAAGATCCTGGACTTCACCCTACGAAACAGACAAAGCAAATGTGATAGTAATTATGGACAAGGTAGATTATAGTGGAAAAATAAACATGTTATGAGAGGACGGTGGAAGTTACGTGCTTGTTAGAGATGTAATCTTCCGAACACGGGTAACCTAACTGACCTGACCTTATTACGTTCCTACTCAGGCACGACTTGATAATGGTTGAGACTGAGCCAGTTATCAAGTCTTAATGTTCAGTTTATTAGTTGATGTAATCATCATGATTACTGGTAATTATATCTGATTATTGGTAATGATGATAAAATGAAATTTCTGTATAATGAATAGATAATGATTTTATAATTTTTAGATATAAATATCGTCTAATAAATGTATTATTTACAACATATAGAGTAGGAATCTTTTAGTTATAACTACCGTGAGTTGTTTAAAAGTCTTAGACTTATAAATACAGCATCAGATGTCAATATAATGTCTCATACTTTAAGAGAAGTCTTACAGCCATTACACAACGTCCCAAGCTGAAATATGTGTTAATACAGAAGGAACTTTTAACATTCTCCGGCTCTTACAAGAAAGGAATGTTGCTAGAAGATACTGACTCCTGTAACAAAGTTGTTAACTCTGAAGGCAAGTTACAAAGACAGAAAAAGTGCGAATGATCGGAAGGTTGTTGACGGCATCAAAAGTCTGAGAAGCTAATAATAATAAAAAAAAAAAAGACTAGGATGTTGAAATAGTGCTAAAAGTCTGAAAGTATTTGTGGTAATATTGTAAACATCGAAAATCTAGATATTTTTAACAAATTTCCAAGTCAAGTGTTAATCAGATCCTGGATCACATATATCAATGGCGCAGAGATGGGCAACATAATGTCCACAGATGTAAGTTTCATTTGTTTAAATATAATGTTACTTTTATATATGTCGTGCTGAATAGGTAAAACTTGCTATTTTGGCTTAAATAGCAACGCTCTTCTTGTCGAATAAGGCAAGCGAAAAATTGTGTATGCAATAATTCACAAAAATCATTCTGAACCTAACGAACACAATATATTTCATTGTGTTTGTTTATTATTAAATTGTAAACTTACCTAAAATATACTTAGTTGGACTAGACTAAGTTAAATTACGCTTGTTATAATAAGGTTAGGTATGTTTTCTAAGGTTCTTTTGGTACAAAATTGTTAATTTTTACATTAACATAAATGAAAAAAATATATCTTTAAACATACTATGGTACAATAGATTTAAGAGATACATTGTTGGTATAAAAATGGCAAATACAGTACACGACGTGTATAAAATTTTAGGCGTATAAATCTTAGAAATGACTTAATTTTAAATGAGTTCTTGCTATTCGGCACGACATGATATATATATATATATATATATATATATATATATATATATATATATATATATATATATATATATATAATCACACCGGCCGATTCCCACCAAGGCAGGGTGGCCCGAAAAAGAAAAACTTTCACCATCATTCACTCCATCACTGTCTTGCCAGAAGGGTGCTTTACACTACAGTTTTTAAACTGCAACATTAACACCCCTCCTTCAGAGTGCAGGCACTGTACTTTCCATCTCCAGGACTCAAGTCCGGCCTGCCAGTTTCCCTGAACCCCTTCATAAATGTTACTTTGCTCACACTCCAACAGCACATCAAGTATTAAAAACCATTTGTCTCCATTCACTCCTATCAAACACGCTCACGCATGCCTGCTGGAAGTCCAAGCCCCTCGCACACAAAACCTCCTTTACCCCTTCCCTCCAACCTTTCCTAGGCCGACCCCTATCCCGCCTTCCTTCCACTACAGACTGATACACTCTTGAAGTCACTCTGTTTCGCTCCATTCTCTCTACATGTCCGAACCACCTCAACAACCCTTCCTCAGCCCTCTGGACAACAGTTTTGGTAATCCCGCACCTCCTCCTAACTTCCAAACTACGAATTCTCTGTATTATATTCACACCACACATTGCCCTCAGACATGACATCTCCACTGCCTCCAGCCTTCTCCTCGCTGCAACATTCATCACCCATGCTTCACACCCATATAAGAGCGTTGGTAAAACTATACTCTCATACATTCCCCTCTTTGCCTCCAAGGACAAAGTTCTTTGTCTCCACATACTCCTAAGTGCACCACTCACCCTTTTCCCCTCATCAATTCTATGATTCACCTCATCTTTCATAGACCCATCCGCTGACACGTCCACTCCCAAATATCTGAATACATTCACCTCCTCCATACTCTCTCCCTCCAATCTGATATCCAATCTGTCATCACCTAATCTTTTTGTTATCCTCATAACCTTACTCTTTCCTGTATTCACTTTTAATTTTCTTCTTTTGCACACCCTACCAAATTCATCCACCAATCTCTGCAACTTCCCTTCAGAATCTCCCAAGAGCACAGTGTCATCAGCAAAGAGCAACTGTGACAACTCCCACTTTTTGTGTGATTCTTTATCTTTTAACTCCACACCTCTTGCCAAGACCCTCACATTTACTTCTCTTACAACCCCATCTATAAATATATTAAACAACCACGGTGACATCACACATCCTTGTCTAAGGCCTACTTTTACTGGGAAATAATTTCCCTCTTTCCTACATACTCTAACTTGAGCCTCACTATCCTCGTAAAAACTCTTCACTGCTTTCAGTAACCTACCTCCTACACCATACACCTGCAACATCTGACACATTGCCCCCCTATCCACCCTGTCATACGCCTTTTCCAAATCCATAAATGCCACAAAGACCTCTTTAGCCTTATCTAAATACTGTTCACTTATATGTTTCACTGTAAACACCTGGTCCACACACCCCCTACCTTTCCTAAAGCCTTCTTGTTCATCTGCTATCCTATTCTCTGTCTTACTCTTATTTCTTTCAATAATAACTCTACCATACACTTTACCAGGTATACTCAACAGACTTATCCCCCTATAATTTTTGCACTCTCTTTTGTCCCCTTTGCCTTTATACAAAGGAACTATGCATGCTCTCTGCCAATCCCTAGGTACCTTACCCTCTTCCATACATTTATTAAATAATTGGACCAACCACTACAAAACTATATCCCCACCTACTTTTAACATTTCTATCTTTATCCCATCAATCCCGGCTGCCTTACCCCCTTTCATTTTACCTACTGCCTCACGAACTTCCCCCACACTCACAACTGGCTCTTCCTCACTCCTACAAGATGTTATTCCTCCTTGCCCTATACACGAAATCACAGCTTCCCTATCTTCATCAACATTTAACAATTCCTCAAAATATTCCCTCCATCTTCCCAATACCTCTAACTCTCCATTTAATAACTCTCCTCTCCTATTTTTAACTGACAAATCCATTTGTTCTCTAGGCTTCCTTAACTTGTTAATCTCACTCCAAAACTTTTTCTTATTTTCAACAAAATTTGTTGATAACATCTCACCCACTCTCTCATTTGCTCTCTTTTTACATTGCTTCACCACTCTCTTAACCTCTCTCTTTTTCTCCATATACTCTTCCCTCCTTGCATCACTTCTGCTTTGTAAAAACTTCTCATATGCTAACTTTTTCTCCCTTACTACTCTCTTTACATCATCATTCCACCAATCGCTCCTCTTCCCTCCCGCACCCACTTTCCTGTAACCACAAACTTCTGCTGAACACTCTAACACTACATTTTTAAACCTACCCCATATCTCTTCGACCCCATTGCCTATGCTCTCATTAGCCCATCTATCCTCCAATAGCTGTTTATATCTTACCCTAACTGCCTCCTCTTTTAGTTTATAAACCTTCACCTCTCTCTTCCCTGATGCTTCTATTCTCCTTGTATCCCATCTACCTTTTACTCTCAGTGTAGCTACAACTAGAAAGTGATCTGATATATCTGTGGCCCCTCTATAAACATGTACATCCTGTTGTCTACTCAACAGTCTTTTATCTACCAATACATAATCCAACAAACTACTGTCATTTCGCCCTACATCATATCTTGTATACTTATTTATCCTCTTTTTCTTAAAATATGTATTACCTATAACTAAACCCCTTTCTATACAAAGTTCAATCAAAGGGCTCCCATTATCATTTACACCTGGCACCCCAAACTTACCTACCACACCCTCTCTAAAAGTTTCTCCTACTTTAGCATTCAGATCCCCTACCACAATTACTCTCTCACTTGGGTCAAAGGCTCCTATACATTCACTTAACATCTCCCAAAATCTCTCTCCTCTACATTCCTCTCTTCTCCAGGTGCATACACGCTTATTATGACCCACTTTTCGCATCCAACCTTTACTTTAATCCACATAATTCTTGAATTTACACATTCATATTCTCTTTTTTCCTTCCATAACTGATCCTTCAACATTACTGCTACCCCTTCCTTTGCTCTAACTCTCTCAGATACTCCAGATTTAATCCCATTTATTTCCCCCCACTGAAACTCTCCTACCCCCTTCAGCTTTGTTTCGCTTAGGGCCAGGACATCCAACTTCTTTTCATTCATAACATCAGCAATCATCTGTTTCTTGTCATCTGCACTACATCCACGCACATTCAAGCATCCCAGTTTTATAAAGTTTTTTATTCTTCTCTTTTTTAGTAAATGTCTACAGGAGAAGGGGTTACTAGCCCATTGCTCCCGGCATTTTAGTCGCCTCATACGACACGCATGGCTTACGGAGGAAAGATTCTTTTCCACTTCCCCATGGACAATAGAAGAAATAAAGAGGAACAAGAGCTATGTAGAAAAAGGAGAAAAACCTAGATGTATGTATATATATATGCATGTGCGTGTCTGTGAAGTGTGACCAAAGTGTAAGTAGGAGTAGCAAGATATCCCTGTTATTTATCTATCTGTATATATATATATATATATATATATATATATATATATATATATATATATATATATATATATATATATATATATATATATATATATATATTGTTGCAAATTAGGCAAAATTTTTTTGCTAAATGGGAAGCAGATAATGTAGGGAAATGTATTGACTGTAGATTATCGTGTTATTTAAAACTATTGTAGAAGTTGTTGTATTAATTAAAACTGTTGTAGAAGATTGTGGTATTAATTAAAACTATTGTGGAAGATAATTGTGATTTTTAAAACTATCGTGAAAAGTTATCGTGTTAATTAAAACTATGTGAAAGGTGTTAATTAAAGCCATCGTGCAAGATTATCGTGTTAATTAAAATTATAGCGAAAGGTTATCGTGTTATTTAAAAAATGTCTTGGAAGATTATCGTTTTATTTAAAGTAAAATAACAAAATGACTTTTATCTAACCTTATAGAACTTTGTTACCTGGTTCCGGAAGTAATTTTGGAATAAACACCATTATTATTATTATTATTATTATTATTATTATTATTATTATTATTATTATTATTATTATTATTATTATTATTATTGTCGAAAGCAAACAGGGAATTACAGATTATTATTTAGAGTAGGGTGGTGGTGGTGGTTAGTAGGGGTGGTGGTGATGAGGTGTCGTGTGGTGGTGGTGAGGGGTGGTGGTGGTGTTGTGGTTAATAGGGGTGGTCGTAGAGGTGGTGGTGTGGGGGAGGGGTTGGGGGGGGGGGTGAAGAAGGTGATAACGGTCTACCCTTCATTGTCAACACAAGAGTCGGACTACAACTTGTGTACTCATGCTAGCTTCACTTGTCCATTGGTATGGCTTAAGTAACATCAAAACATTTCTTTTATTTTATTCAGATTATGATGCAGTTCTCTCGCCTGAGCTCTAAGGAATACAGTTTTAAGGACTTCATGTGTTCCCAGTAATTTAGGTGTTTGAGTTTATGTGAGCAGTGAAGGTTCTCTGCACATTCTGTGTACTAGCACCAATATATTCCAGCCTAGAGAGAATGGGTGACCTGAAGAGTGACATCATTGACTTGACATCTCTTGTTTTGAAGTTGTAGCTATCAAGGAAGAGTTTCAGACCAGGGTTCACACTAGAGCTGATTGTCCAGTATATATTGTATGCACAGTAGTATGAGTGAATATATTATGTGCACTGAATAAATTTAAACTTTGAATAGTATGTGCTATCTGGCACTACATTGAGTAGTCATTCATACAGCCACTTTTTGAGTTATTATTGGCTTTAGGCGATTTGTTGTAGTATGTCCTCACGCACAAATACCGAAGGTGAGGTAAGGACAGTTTGGAGAGTAGTACAAAGTAGATACTGTAAATGGGTTTAGTAGAGGATCAGAGGATGCAGATACAGACAAATTATAAGTGCCATAAGAAAAACATTTATGAAAAGCAACTGAGGCCAAGAATAACAGACACGCAAACAAGAAAAAATAGAGGGAATGTGGAGAAAAGCATAATTAAAACAATTTTAATTATGACATCATTGACTTGACATCTCTTGTTTTGAAGTTCTAGTTATCCACCCTATCATTTTTTTCTTGCAGTTATAACAACAAGGGTACGTAAGTACCCTTGTCTTAAAATATGCTCATTTTTTCACCATAATCTACCTTGTCCATAATTACTATCGGATTTGTTTTGGTTCGTAAGGTCAAGTCCAGGATCTTTCCTTAATTCATGGTATAACTTAACAAATCTTTGAGGACAATTGTGTTGCAGAGGTCTGAGCAAAGAATTAAGAAAAGATCCTAGACTTCACCTTACGAAACAGAGAAAGCAATTGCTATAGTAATTATGGACAAGGTAGATTATAGTGGAAAAATGAACATATTAGAAGACAGGGGTACTTAGGTGCCCCTGAACATTCTGTTGAGTGGTTTGAGTTTCTCTTGTACTCAGATCTTGTTTGTATTGCCTCCATTCTTCCGTGACGTAGTACCTAAAACTTATCGTCACTGAACATCATATTGTTGTCATTGGCTCACTGGAAGGTTAATATCAGCGTGGAGACTCGCAGTGTCTGCTATGATTTATGTCACAGTCTATGTCAGATATGAGAATGAGGAAGAGAAGTGGGGCGAGTACCATGCCTTGGAGGATAACTTTTCTCCGGAGTTAACGTTTCCCCCTGATAAAAATAAATGTGGGTGGTTGCTTTTGTTTAGCAGTAGTAGTACTGTAGGTGTGATGTTTTAGGCAGTATTAGGTTGTGGAGAAAGATCTTCACGTATGTGTATGCCATAGTGGTGCCAGCGCTATAGTGGAGCTACGGCAAATGTGTATGAACGGCGGGGTAGCTGGTTCTATGGTGGACCTTGGCAGCAGCAGCTGCTGCCTTAATGTTGGATCCAGTGGTCTGAGATAGAGGTGGAAATTCACTTTTAGGGAGTTGTTCCTTGTCTGTTTTCTGGGGTTGTGTATGTGTACAGGCTGCATCTTGTAGACGACTCTGGGTTTCCTCGTAGGACTCAGCAGGAAGAAGTTTTGACTGGGTTCTAGGCTGATGCATCTTCTCTTCTGGTCTACCCTGCTGCGCTGTTGGGATGTGGAGCAGATCCTGGATGAGAGCGTTGAAGGTACTGCAGTGGTACCGCTTTCTTAAGTTCTGCTTTCACCTGCGTCACCGTTCTCGACATGAGAGGTCCCACGCATGGTGTTTTTTGCTTAAACTTGTGGCATAAGATTTTTTGTTTCATAATGAGAAACCTCACTTTATGGGTCACACATTCCCAGTTAATCTTTTTATTGTTTTTCTTCTTCTTACTGGTGCGTTCCTACTTAAGTTACCTTAGATGTTAAGTTGTTGTACTATAGTCCTCTTCAACCTCTCTTAACACTCCTTACATCTCTTATTGGGAGGCTGTGGCACTGTGCCTTGCATGTGGCATTATGCCTACCATATCACATAGGTTAATATACTATATATTCCTCAAGTACTTTTAACCAAGCTTAAGTCTGGCTACTACAACATCAATGTGTTTACATTGCAAGTTGGTCCATAAATGTACTTATTTACGTTCATGTTTATAGTGAGTTATAGATGTACTCGGGCTTCTGACAGCATTACTATAACGTTCACTTTCATTATTTACATCTCTCCCAACATTACTCATAATGCTAGACAGCCATACCAAAATTTTATTGAATATTTCTCTTCAAGATAGAAAGGGAAAGCTGATGATTTTTAATGGAAAATATTTTGCCACTAACTTGTGGTTTAGGGAAAACTTTTCTTTAATTTTTTTTACTCTCTAAATGGAAACTTATTGAGAAGACGTTTTTGTATGGAAAGAAACTTGGGTGGAAACTTAAGTGGCGGAAAACTCGTTTATGGGGGCTGACAATAATGAAGGTATTGTGTTTATGTCAGCACAGAAAGAATTGTGTCAGGTGGTCTAAAAAGACCACCGTATATAGTGAACATGACGGAGAAAATGGTTGAAGACAGAGACAAAAGAGGGAGACATTTCTTTGTGTCTTATACAGTAGTTTGAGAATTATTGTTGCAAACTAAGAGTCAAAACAACCATTATTTATAGTGTTGTTGTTGTTGTTGTCTCCAGAAAATACTTAAACCTTTTTCAAGGATTGACAAGAAAACTGTTGTGTGGTTCCGTGGACTGGAGCGTCACCAGTTTCCGCTCACCATGAGGTGGGCCAAAGCAGCATGGGTTCGACTCCTTGGCTAGTAGCGCTGTTATATATATATATATATATATATATATATATATATATATATGTATATATATATATATATATATATATATATATATATATCGTGCCGAATATGTAAAACTGGTCAATTAGCAAGAACTCATTTAAAATTAAGTCCTTTCTAAAATTTTCTCTTATAAGTTTAAAGATATATTTTTTTCATTAATGTTAATGTAAAATTTTTTAATTTTGCTCCAAAAGAATCTTAGAAAACTTACCTAACCTTATTATAACAAGAACAATTTATTTTAGCCTAACCCAATTAAATATATTTTAGATTTGTTTACAAAAATTTAATACTAAACAAACACAGTGAAATATATTTTTTTCGTTAGGTTCAGAATGATTTTGGAGAAATTATTGCATACACAAATTTTCACTTGTCCTATATGGCAAGATGAGCGTTGCTATTTAAGCCAAGATCGCAAGTTCTGCCTATTCGGCACGACATATATATATATATATATATATATATATATATATATATATATATATATATATATGTGTGTGTGTGTGTGTGTGTGTGCCGAATACGAAAAATTAATCAGTTAGCAAGAACTCGTTTAAAATTAAGTCCTTTCTAAAATTTTCTCTTATACGTTTAAAGATATACTCTTTTTTTATTTACGCTAATGTAAAAATTAATAATTTTGTACTAAAAGCACCTTAGAAAACTTACCTAACCTTATTATAAGCGCAATCTAATTTAGCCTAATCCAATATATTTTAGATAAGTTTACAATAATTTAATAATAATAAACAATGAAATATATTTTTTGTTAGTTCAGAATGATTTTTGCGAAATTATTGCATACACAAATTTTCGCTTGCCTTATTCGACAAGAAGAGCGTTGCCATTTAAGCCAAAATAGCAAGTTTTACCTATTCGGCACGACATGTGTATATCTATCTGGGGGGTATTCCAGGGGTCAACTCCTCCGCTGCCCAGTCCATGGCTAGGCATCACAGTGGGTCAGGGCCTGATCAACCAAGCTCTTACTACCAGCCACACTCAATTCTGTTATCTGTTAGTGTACTCACGGTGCCCTTGCTTTTCATTAGGGGGGATGTTGCACCGCTTGCCCAGTCTTTTGCTTTCGTAAAGAGTGATTTCCGTGTACAGATTTGGGACTAGTCCCTCTAGGATTTTCCAGGTGAAAATTATGATGCATCTTTCTCGCTTGCATTCCAAGGAGTACACGTCAAGGTGCTTCAAGTGATCCCAGTAATTGAGGTGTTTGATTATTCTTATACATGCAATGAAAGTTTTCCGTATATTCTCCAGATCTGCAGTTTCGCCTGCCTTGAAAGTGGCCGTTAGTGTACACCAGTATTCCCCCCCCCCCACACACACACACACACATTCCCTAGGCTTGTACAGCCTACTGATCTCATTCCAAGTTTCTTATTCTTAGTAAAAATTTTTTTATAAAATCTCTCTCACTGGCTCATGTTTTGAACTTCCTCACCACACGGCCAACCTCTCTTTTACTCTCCATATACTCCGCTCTCCCTATACCATTTCTATACTGCAAAAACCTCTCATATGCTAACTTTTTATTTTCTTTTTCCTGATTCCACTAATTGTTTCCTCTTGTCACACCCATCCTCCTGTACTATACAAACCTCTGTTGCACACACTCACATTCTTGACTCTACCCCAAACATCTTCATGAATACATGAGCGATGCTTCTGGTGATCATTGCTTCCCGCGGTCTGGTCCCGGACCAGGCCTCCTGGTGGATGAAGACCTGATCAACCAAGATGTTATTACTGACCGTACGCCGTGCAGCTTACGAACCATACCTCTGGAAATAAATGGTATAAAATACCGACACAATGGCAATATAAACACAAATGCAGTATAATGTGATCCTTTATTGACTACGTTTCGCCCACACAGTGGGCTTTTTCAAGTCACAAACAGAACTACCTGGGGTGGAAGGAACGCGAGTATTTATAGTCCGGCTGAGGTCAGGTGAAGAATGCTGCATCTGATGATGTACCGAGTGGCGTTATAGAGTCTAAAAACTTGGGTAGCTTGGAAAGGAGATTGGATAAGTTTGTGAGCAGACCTTCTACAGTGTTCTTATGTGGGATAGCGATGAAGAAGTTTCTTGGCAAGTGGTTCAGCTATGTTATAGAAGCCACTATTCTGGTTGAAGTTGTCGGATATAGAAATGAGTGACGATTCCAGGATTCTTCGGTATTGAGTGTTGTCTTCTGTGGCGATAAGTCTTGAGTTTCTGTAGTTTATCAAGTGGTTGTGTGAATTACGGTGTTGTACGCAGGCATTCCTTGTGTCGTCAGACCTGCTTGCGTATTGGTGTTCTGAAATACGTGTTTGGAGGTCCCTTGATGTTTCGCCCACGTATAACTTGTTGCAGTCATTACAAGGGATTATGTATACCCCTGCAGAGGATGGAGGCTTGTCCTGTCTACTACTGGTGATGTCCTTGATGGTCGTGGTTGTGGAGGTAGATACTTGGAATGATGTTTTGGCAAAAATGTTGGAAACATGTTTGGCAATGGAGTTGGTGGGAAGGACTATGTATCTCTTCTCGGCAGTGTCTTCTCTGGGTGTGTTGAAGATGTTTAATGCTCGCCGTCTGCAGTCTCTGATGAAGTGACGAGGATAGTGGAGTTTAGAAAATATTTGTTCAATTATAGTGCGAAACGTAGTCAATAAAGGATCACATTATACTGCATTTGTGTTTATATTGCCAACCATACCTCTGCTGGCCAGGCACTAATTTGAGGAACTTGTCTAGTTCCCTCTTGAAGACAGCCATAGGTTTGTTGGTAATTTCCCTTGCGCACGGAGGGTGTTGAGACGGGGACCTCTGACACTCGACGATTTCTCTCTTAGTGTACTCGTTACTCCCCTCCTTTTTATTGATGGTACTTTACGCCGTCTACCAAGTCTCACTTTCACAAAGAGTGATCCTAGTGTGCAGGTTTTGGACCAGTTCCTGCAAGATTTTTCAGGTGTAAATCATGATATACCTTTCTTGCCTGTTCCAAGGAATACAGTTGAGGGAATTTCAGGTGTTCCCAGTAGATGTTTGAGTGTATACTGGCACTGAGTGTCCTCTGTACGTTTTCTAACTTGTCAGTCTCATTTGCCTTGAAGGAAGCTATTAGTATACAGAAGTATTCCAGCCTGGAGAGAACAAGTGACTTGAAGAGTATCATCATTGGCTCAGCATATCTTGTCTTGACATCATTACTTCTAGGTAATGATGTTGAATGATTTCACTTTGTTCTGTACTTATTTTGTCTATTTCCTTCATTCTTCTAGAGCGGAGTAACTGAGACTTGTCCTCATTGAACATGATGTCTGCTGCCCACTGGAAAACTTAATATAACCCTCATGAAAATTCACTGTCTTTATGAATGCCACTTTTATTGAGATTCTGGTTTAATCAGCATAGGATATTACAGGACTATCAGTTTTGTCTTTGTGTCGGGTATAAGAATGAGAAACAGAAGTGGGGTGAGTACTGTGTCTTGAGAGACAGAGCTTTTCACTGTGGCAACCTCTGACTTCACTCTGATTACCACTACTCTCTAGATTCTTTTTTATTTTTGTACGCATTTTGTGCGCTATCGCACCATGATCACTCTTGCCGATGGCTTTTGCAAAATCAGTGTACATAACATTTAGCTTGTCTTCAGCGCATCCAAGGCCATATCGTAATGGTCTGACTACTGTAAAAGGCTGGACTTTACATGATGTAAACACTTTGTACTCCATCTTCTCCGGCCAGAGTTTCATCTCAAGCATCAGAGAGTCTGCTGCCTTTGAGATGAGATATCAATCATCTTCACTTGTAGGGTGAGAGCCTCTCTCTCTCACTCTCACCCATTCTCAGTCATTTTCACTGCCACACTTACTCTCCACTCACCAGTGGTAATGCTCGTCCCACCAAACTAACAATAATTATGTTGGTTGTGGTTATGTTAAAGTTAACTCTTGTCTGTGTGTGTGTTGCAGCAGCAGGGCATGCGTGAGGGGCCAGGAAAGCCTCCGCCTGACAAGGATGAAGCTCCATCCAGAACCTCATCCAGGATACGCTTGGAGGAGGTCCTCGCTCAGCCGGGACCCTATCCTCAGGTGAGTTACCTTCAGGTGAATTACCCTCAGTTGAGTTACCCTCAGTTGAGTCACCCTCAGTTGAGTTACCCTCAGGTGAGTTAACCTCAGGTGAACTACCCTCAGGTGAGCTACCCTTAGGTGAGTTACCCTCATGTGAACTACCCTCAGGTGAGCTACCCTCTAGTGAGTTACTCTCAGGTGAACTACCCTCAGGTGAGCTACCCTCTAGTGAGTTACTCTCAGGTGAACTACCCCAGGTGAGTTACCCCAGGTGCTACCATCAGGTGACCTATTTCAAGCTACCCTCGGGTGCTACAGTTGGATGCTACTCTTATGTGCTTACCTCTATTATAATTACTTTTATTGGTAATAAAGTAACTTATTAAAAGTATTGGTAGAAGTAATTTATTATAATAATAATTATTATTATTATTATTAGCAGCTGTAGTAGTAAATTATGTAGTAAGAGTAGTAGCATTAATGGTAAATAGTAATAGTTTGTGAGACTAGTGTGCACTTGTGTGCACACTATACGAGTCTCAATAAAATATTACCGATGATTTCCCTGCCATTGAGAGAGTCACTTGTTGATTGTTCTATCTTGAGGGAATATAGGAAGTCCTGAGTGAGCCGTGAGAGAGAGAGAGAGAGAGAGAGAGAGAGAGAGAGAGAGAGAGAGAGAGAGAGAGAGAGAGAGAGAGAGAGAGAGAGAGAGAGAGAGAGAGAGAGAGAATGTCTTGCGAAAGACAAAACAGAAATTAAATCTGTAAATAATGCCTTCAGTTAATATATATATATATATATATATATATATATATATATATATATATATATATATATATATATATATATATTATATACACATCCATACACACACACACACGTGTGTGTGTGTGTGTGTGTGTGTGTGTGTGTGTGTGTGCGGGGCCAGGAGCTCAGACTCGACCCCTGCAACCTCAGCTGGTGAGTACACGTACGTGATAAAGGTGGGAGTTAGGTCAGAAGGAGAGCGTGAGAATAGGATGTAAGAGGAAGAGGGAAGCAGGAAGTTGTGTGGTTGGGTACCCCAGACGTGCTTAATACAGACCAAGGAGAGAGGCAGGGAGGGAAAGCTGCAGTAAGGAAATAAGAGCACTGAACATGGCTAGAGAGGGATAGGTGGCAGGCATGGTGGAGGTAAAGAGTGATATGCGGAAGTGATAGAGGAGTCAGTCAAAGATTTATTTCCACATGGAACAGTAAAGCAATAGCAAAGAACTACAGACCAATAACACTAACATCCCATATCATAAAAATCTTGGAAAGGGTTCTGAGAAGCAAGATCGTCACTCATCTAGATACCCATCAGTTAAACAACCCAGGGCAACATGGGTTAAGAGCAGGTATCTCCTGCCTGTCCCAACTACTGGACCACTATGACAAGGTCCTGGACAAACAAAATGCAGATGTTGTATACACAGACTTTGCAAAAGCCTTTGACAAGTTTGACCATGGTGTAATAGCTCACAAAATGTGTGATAAAGTAATAACAGGAAAAGTTGGTAGATAGATTTATAATTTCCTAACAGAGCACAAAATGTAGTAGTAAAGAGAGTAAAGTGTGAAGCAGCTACTGTGAAAAGCTCTGTTCCACAAGGTACAGTACTCGCTCCCATCCTGTTCCTCACCCTCATATCTGACATAGACAGGGATGTAAGCCACAGCACTGATGACACCCGAATTTGCATAACAGTGTCCTCCATTGAAGACACTGCAAGACTCCAGGCGGACATCAACCAAATCTTTAAATGGGTCTCAGAAAACAATATGAAGTTCAGTGATGAAAAATTTCAATTTCTCCGATATGGAAAACATGAGGAAATTAAAACTTTATTAGAGTATAAAACAAATTCCAACCACACAATAGAGTGAAAAACTAACGCAAAAGACCTGGGAGTGATAATGTCAGAGGATCTCACTTTCAAGGACCATAACATTGTGTCAGTCGCATCTGCTAGAAAAATGACAGGATGAATAATGAGAACCTTCAAAACTAGCTATGCTAAGCCCATGACGACACTCTTCAGTTCGCTTTCTTTATCTAGGCTGGAACATTGCTGCGCAATAACAGCACCTTTCAAGGCAGGTGAAATTGCTGACCTAGAAAATGTACAGAGAACCTTCACGGTGCTCATAACTGCTAAAAACACCTCAGTTACTGGGAACACTTGCAGTTCCTCAACCTGTACTCCCTAGAACGCAGGCGGGAGAGATACATGATTATATACACTTGGAAGATCCTAGAGGGATTAGTACCAGACTTGCAAAAGACTTGGTAGATGATGCAGCATCCCTCCAATGAAAAGCAGGGGCATCACTAGCATGATAAGAGACAACACAATAAGCGTCAGGAGCCCAAGACTTTTCAACTGCCTCCCAGCAGTTGAGCACTCCACCTTATGATTACCAACAGTCCACCTTACGATTACCAGTAGACCCCTGGCTGTCTTCAAGCAGGTGCTGGACAGGCACCTAAAGTCAGTACCTGACCAACCGGGCTGTAGTTCATACGTTGGGTTGTGTGTGGCCAACAGTAACAGCTTGGTTGATCAAGCCCTGATCCACCATGAGGCCTGGTCACAGACCGGGCCGTGGACCGGGCCTTGGGGGCGTTGACCCCCGATCCCTCTGAAGGTATACTGCAGGTAATTATACAATAAGTAGTCTCACTTGTAAGTTTGAGTGTGAATCACAGGTAGAGTTATAGAGAGAGATGTAACTCTTATATTCTGCTTAAGAGACCAATTTGAGTTTTTTTTGTGTGTACAGGTGGTGCTGCCATCTAGCGGCACCTACTGGGATGAACATGCTATGGATGCTGACCATCACTACCTCACTAACAACTCGAACAAGTTCGAGACGGATGAGACAGCCACCTACTATCGTCGCTACTTCCTTGGTAACGTAAGTACATTGTCTTTCTCACTAGACCTTTCATACCTAGCCTATCAGGATTTTTTTTTACATTTCTGAATCCATATTGTTGCTTTTGATATGAATCCTGTTAAGGTGGTCTATTTATCACTTTAATACTTTCTTCATCACTCTTTATGGAACAAATACCAGTGTCACTTATGTTGCAACTAAGACCATTGTGGTGAATGGTTTGAAAAACCGACAAGTTGAAGATTGAGACACTTATGCAGCATATGGGAATCTTTATTCAGGAAACGTTTCGCCACACAGTGGCTTCATCAGTCCAATACAAAGAGAAAGGCGTAAGGAGAGGAGTATGAGGTAATCAGTCCCTTAGCCTGGAGTCGATGTGTTCAGTCCATCAATCTTGTAGAATGTGATGGACTGAACACATCGACTCCAGGCTGAGGGACTGATTACCTCATACTCCTCCTCTCCTTACGCCTTTCTCTTTGTATTGGACTGATGAAGCCACTGTGTGGCGAAACGTTTCCTGAATAAAGATTCCCATATGCTGCATAAGTGTCTCAATCTTCAACTAAGACCATATTATATATGCATCTTGTGTCATATTGAAAAATGCAGTAGAAGCCTCATATCCGTGGTTTCAGTTATCCGCTGTTTACTATGGCCCAAAAATAATTTTTGCTTAATATTGGCCCCAAAGCAGGTCTTCTAAGCCTATGAGAAGCTGTGAAATGCTTTCCATTGGTGATAAAGTGCTAATTCTAGACTTATTTTGCATAATTTATCAATTAAACTTTATCATAGGTATGTATGTAAACGAAAGATGACCTATATATAGGGTTTGTTATTATTCACTGTTTCAGGTATCCACAGTAGGTCTTGGAATGTATCCCCTGTGGATACCGGGGTCCTACTGTATGTACATTATCAAAGGTGCTAACAAAGCCTATTAACCCAAACATCCATGTTAAGAAATTATTCTTTTTTCTAACTTTTGCTAGGATCTTCAGTTTTGTGGAGTGATTGAATAAGATGATGAAGACACAGTAAGTTACTTAGTTACAATAGAAATACAGTGGGACAAAATATGTTACCAATTATGTATGAGAGTTGAAGGAAGACTGTAAGAAGAATAGGGAGAGAATTGGATGAAAGCTGTCTCAAGTAAGATAAGATGAGGTATTGTTTAATGATTGCTTTGAAATGATTGGCAGATAGGGGGGTCTTTAGATACTTCAGGCAAATCTTAGTAGAACCTTGTACGTGCATTGCGTTTTTGCATAGGTTGAGTTGGATACAGGTGATGTCAAAGAGGCTTTTGTGTCTTGCGTTATATAAGCCTGTGTTCTGTTGGAGCTATCAAGGAAAAGTTCCAGAGAATGAATTATATTGGAATTGATTATCGTTCATATATAGGAAGGTATTAATGGCTTAGCGGATTCAAAAAGTATTCATTCACCGCTTCCAGACTTTAACCAAACTCCATTTATAAAGGCCCCGCTTTAAAGTGCTTCACTTTATGGAGTTTCACTAATACAGTGGTTTTCAGTTATACCCATTCTTCATTTATTCAGACTTCCTACAATATATTAACCACTCACTATAAGCTAAGGACTAAAATATTTTAAGGTAAGTACAGTAGGGCCCCACTTATACGGCAAGTTAGGTTCCAGGCTACTGTCGCAAAGCAGACATCGCCGGAAAGCAGAATGCCATTTTTTTCCACTTATAAATGCATATAAATGCCAGATAACAAGTTTACAATAATATATATTAAGTTAACAATAGAACTAGGCATCAAAAACAATAAAAAGTAAAATACACACACAGTACACTCATTATTTACCTCAAAATATTTGAAGAGTGTCATCATGGGCTTGGCCTCCCTAGTTTTGAAGGTTCTCATTATCCATCCCATCATTTTTCTAGCAGATGCGATTGAAACAATGTTATGGTCTTTGAAGGTGAGATCCTCTGACATGATCACTCCCAGTTTTTTTACGTTAGTTTTTCGCTCTATTGTGTGGTTGGAATTTGTCTTATACTCCGATGTAGTTTTAATTTCCTCACGTTTTCCATATCGAAGTAATTGAAATTTCTCATCATTGAAGTTCATATTGTTTTCTGCGGCCCATTTAAAGATTTGGTTGATGTCCACCTGGAGTCTTGCAGTGTTTTCAATGGAGGACACTGTCATGCAAACTCGGGTGTCATCTGCAAAGAAAGACAGTGCTGTGGCTTACATCCCTGTCTATGTCAGATATGAGGATGAGGAACAGGATGGGAGCAAGTACTGTGCCTTGTGGAGCAGAGCTCTTCACCGTAGCCGCCTCATTATTATTATAATAAAAAAGAAGCGCCAAGCCACAAGGACTATAGAAGCCGCCTCAGACTTTATTTACTACTACTCTTTGTGTTCTATTTGTTAGGAAATTATAGATCCATCTACCAACTTTTCCTGTTATTTCTCTATCGCGCATTTTGTGCACTATTACACCGTGGTCACACTTGTCAAAGGCTTTTGCAAAGACTGTATACTACATCTACATTTTGTTTGTCTTCTACTTCATCCAGGACCTTGTCATAGTGGTCCAGTAGTTGGGGCAGACAGGAGCGACCTGCTCTAAACCTATGTTGACCTGGGTTGTGTAACTGATGGGTATCTAGATGGGTAGCGATCTTGCTTCTTAGAACCCTTTCAAAGATTTTTTATGATATGGGACGTTAGTGCTATCGGTTTGTAGTTCTTTGGTATTGCTTTACTGCTTCCTTTGTGGAGTGGGGCTATGTCTGTTGTTTTAGCAGCTGTGGGACGACTCCTGTGTCCATGCTCCCTCTCCATAAGATGTTAAAAGCACATGATAGGGGCTTCTTGCAGTTCTTGATATCAGTCCGGGAATTCTTTCATGATTTTTAGTTGGATATTGAGGCTCTGTTTCCAAACATCTCAGTATTAAGAGTGAGTCACCCACGCATAACAGTGTTGTTGAGATGAGTCGGATATGAGTGAGAGACGACAAAAGTTGTCATCTATCACTGAAGCTCTGACTTTATGGGGACGACCTACTTCCACTAGTGGGCTCAACTTGTATATAATCACACAACTGCTGCATCGCTCCAGTCCTTCCACTAGCTCCTTTATAAAAGACTCAGTTCTCAGGTGTCTATATTAGATTGGGAAAACTATCTCTCATTACAGATACCTTGGGGGTTACACATCTTACTCATCAACATTGCATTCACAGCCTCATCACCGCCTCTAATTTGTCTTTTTCGATATATTGATACGTTAAGTTTATCATTACTGACTAAATTAACTTTACTTCCAACATTTCTCGTTTGCATACAACCCTTGTGTGCAAGGGTTGTATGCAAACTTCAGTATTTTAATTCCTTCCTGTAATTAGTCTCATGATAAACAGTTTTGCTTTACCACGGTGCTATCAACACCAACTCCAAGGCTGAGGGACTGATTACCTCATCTTTTGTATATACTTCTACTGTCTTCTAGTTATGTCCTAGAATCTGTATTGATAAAGCCACTGGATGGCGAAACATCTACAATAAAGATAACCAGATGTTGCACATGTCTTAACTTTCATCTTGTCGGTATTGTATACCTTTCTTGCACAGTTTTGCTTTAGTCCTGTGCACTCTGTCCTCAACTTCCTGTTATTAAGTGGGTGGTACAGGGGAATGGGGGAAGGGAATGCTATATGACTGCTACAGTTGCTTTTGGGATCTCCCGTTCTTAACTGTTCTTATTGTGTAGTTTTTGAATTCCTTTAATTTTAGATTCATCAAATCTTCCAAACTCATATGATTCTTGATCATTATTGCCACTCTTCCCCTGTTTTCCCTTTCTGTTCTCAGAATATTTAACCCTCCAGTAAGGATTTTTCCGTGTACTTAGGTAGTTGTATTTGCAGAGGTCGATTCATAGCTCCTGGCTTTTACTTTCAACTGTTACTGATTTCTGGCATCCAGGCCAGGGATTCATAGCTCCTGGCTCTGCCTTTCAACTACCACTGATTTTTGACATTCATATTGGAATGCTAGATGATATCCTCATCACTGGCAGATTTCCTTAGCTGATGTATAAAAGCCATCCTGTATGATGGAATATGGCGGAGGTACTTGAAGGATGTTTTCCGGGGTCAGCACCCCTGGTGGTCCGATCCCAGACTAGACGGCCTGCTGGATCAAGGGCTGATCAACCAGTCTGTTGCTGCTGGCCACATGCTGTCTAATGTACAGACCACAACGGTCAGAAACTGACTTAAGTAACTTATCAGGTTCCCTCTTGAAGACAGCATTATACTTGCTGTGCTATCTCTTACTGTACTCAATATATCCTGCTTTTCATTTGGAGCTATTTTACATTGTCTGACAAGCCTCTTGTTTTCGTAGGGAGTGATTATTGTGTGCAGATTTGGGATCAGTCTCTACAGAATTTTCCAGGTGTAAATCATGATTAACCTTTGAACGTCTATGTTCAAAGAAGTACAGGTTGAGGAACTTCAAATGTTCTCAGTAATTTAGGTGGTTAACATAGTTTATACATGTAGGGAATGTTCTCTATACATTCTCCAGGTCTACAGTTTTGCTTGCCTTAAAAGAGGCTGTTAGTGTACAGCAATATTGCATTGTTTTGTTTAATAATAAAATATTTAACTGGCACATCTAACCTGTCCCTCCCTATCTTCCTATGGCCTAGATGGGGATGGCCTCCGGGATGTTCCCAGCATTAGGTCAACCCTGCGTATCAGCCAGTGAGACACATCTGTTTTTGTCTTGATATACAGACAAAGGTGGGAGTGAGGAAAGGCTAGAGAGGGAAAATTGGGCTCCCGTCTGATGACTGACTTAGTTCAGTTTAGTTAATTAATTTGTGAATGAACCTTTTTTGTAAGTTAACGAAACATCATGATGGGTCATCTGTATAATGGTAGGTGAGCCTTATGCTGGAGGTTGAGGGTGGGAAGTCTTGCATGGTGACAGGAAATGCTAAACTGTGCCTGAGGGCATTGTAAAGCTGGCGTGAGAACATACGCTGGCACCTCCTCATTACTGTGTTCTTATACTGTGAACTCTACTGTAACATCTCCTGTGGTCTCTGTTATGATCTATACTGTGGTCTTCTGTGATATATCCAGTGATCTACAGTGATCTCTACTGTATTCTACTGTGATCTCTACTGTTGTCTACTGTGATCTTTACTGTGGTCTACTGCGATATCTCCTGCGGTCTACTGAGGTCTCTGTTGTGGTCTCTATTGTGGTTACTGTGGTCGCTACTAGAATCTCTGGTCTGCTGTAATCTCTACTGTGGCCTTCTGTAATATCTCCTGTGGTCTGCCGTGATCTCTACTGTGGTCTACTGTGGCCTCTACTGTTGTCTTCTGTGGTCTCTTTTGTGGTCTGCTGTTCTCACTGCTGCGGTTTACTGTTGTCTCTACTGTCGTCTATGGTCTAATATGGTCTGCTGTGGTTTCTGTTATCTCTACTGTGGTCTACTGCTGTCTCTACTGTGGTCTGCTATGGTCTGCTGTAGTTACTGTTATATCTACTGTGGTCTACTACAGTCTACTGTAGTCTAATGTGGTCTTTACTGTGATCTGATATGGTCTGCTGGTCTACTGTTGTCTGCTGTGGTTATGTAACCAGGTTTCTGTAGGCTTTGGTATATATAAGGTCTGTTGTGTTTTGTACTCCGTGTTCTTATCGAATTATTCGTTGTCAACAAAGTGGAAGTCTTTTCTAACATCTCTCTTGTAATATATACTGATCTTCCACATAAACACCTTTCATTCTACTTTGGTATCGTCCACAGATAATGACACAAATCTGTGGTTAACATTTCCATGCTGATGACTCTGACAGACAGTAATTAATAATAATAATAATAATAATATAATATCTTTATTTACTACAAGTACATATACAAGGTATACAGACCATAGCTGACATCTATGACATACTACTATATAGAAAGCCCTTTGTTATGCAGAGCATTTTGGGCAAATTAGGTCAGTTTTTGTCCCAGGATGCAGCCCACACCAGTTGACTAGCTCCCAGGTACCCTTTTTTTTACTGATGGGTGAACATAGACAACCAGTGTAAGGAAACACGCACAATGTTTCAACCCTCACCGTGAATCGAACCAGGACCTCAGCGTGTGAAACGAGAGCTTTAGCCACCAGGCCACCGTTCTTTTATTGAACTTTTTATTATGCTAAGACTGTATTTATGAGCATTGCTTTATGGTCTCTGTTAATTTTGTACATATAGTCTCTTCCAATGGTTTCTACCCATGGTTTCTGCCTGCAGTATCTACCAGTGGTCTCTGTCAGGGTTTTCAATCAATTTTCAAGTCATTGTGTTTGCCAATGGTTTTTGCTTGTACTAGGAACAGCATAATTGAGTAAAAATACAGTACTCACGTGTTACTTTTGCAACAGGAACACTGGACGTTCTTCGGCGAGGACGAAGTCCATGGGCCTGTGGTGGTCACTTACAAGAGAGAGGTAATCAGTTCTCAAGAAAACTTTCGTGTCCTTCTGCGGCTCAAGTCAGGCACCCACCATGCCACCATAATTAACCTGGGCGACTACCCCACCCCTGCCAAGATGGTCAAGGTAAGTCCCAACACTCAGTTCTGATTTAAACTATACCAACAGGGGGAAGAAACTGGCCTGCTCGGAAGCACTTCAAATTGAGGTTAAGTACTTACAGGGTACAGGGTGAGGCTGAAGCTGTTACTGAGCCAGAAGTTTGTGAAATAAAACCCAGAGAATATCAGATATTATATGATATTTCAGTCACCAGCCAAAGTGGAAAGAGGTGCAAAAGCTTTCCACATCTGTTTTATGTCATGAGCACATCTGTCTGAAGTGTATTTGGCACTTGTAATGAGTTCACATTGATTTGAAAAGTTTATTTCTCTCTTTCCAATTTATAAATAGTGACTGAAACATCCTTTAAAATTAATAAATAAATAAATATATATATATATATATATATATATATATATATATATATATATATATATATATATATATATATATATATATATATACATGTATATATATACTATATATATCTTTCTTTCTTTCAACAAACCGGCCGTATCCCACCAAGGCAGGGTGGCCCAAAAAGAAAAACAAAAGTTTCTCTTTTCAAATTGAGTAATTTATACAGAAGGGGTTACTAGCCCCTTGCTCCCGGCATTTTAGTTGTCTCTTACAACACGCATGGCTTACAGACGTAGAATTCTGTTCCACTTCCCCATGGAGGTAAGAGGAAATTAACAAGAACAAGAACTAGAAAGAAAATAGAAGAAAACTAAAAGGGGTGTGTATATATATGCTTGTACATGTATGTGTAGTGTGACCTAAGTGTAAGTAGAACTAGCAAGATGTACCTGAAATCCTGCATGTTTATGAGACAGAAAAAAGGACACCAGGAATCCTACCATCATGTAAAACGATTACAGGCTTTCGTTTTACACTCACTTGGCAGGACGATAGTACCTCCCTGGGCAGTTGCTGTCTACCAACCTACTACCTAAAATATATATATCTTTCTTTCTTTCAACACACCAGCCATATCCCACCGAGGCGGAGTGGCCCAAAAGGAAAAACGAAAGTTTCTCCTTTTACATTTAGTAATATATACAGGAGAAGGGGTTACTAGCCCCTTGCTCCCGGCATTTTAGTCACCTCTTACAACACGCATGGCTTACGGAGGATATATCTATATATTACGGAGGATATATATATATATATATATATATATATATATATATATATATATATATATATATATATATATATATATATATATATATGCAATACGATCACAGTGAACAGGTGATTTCAAAATATGCAAAACAACCACTCTGAAAGAATAGAGAAATTCCAAGCGCTTTCGTGACTACTCACATTATCAAGGAACTATGAAAGTGAAGCATCCAAGGAAGCTATATAAGGGGTCGGCCAGCACCTCACTATCAGATCCCACAACGGTTAAACACGTGACGCGCGGCGAGCCAACTTGGATAGGTCCTTTGCAAAACTCACCCCCAAGCTATTTATTTGTCCAGTGTATTATTAAATTCTACCCATTAATAGAATTTGGGTAGAATTTAATAATACACTGGACAAATAAATAGCTTGGGGGTGAGTTTTGCAAAGGACCTATCCAAGTTGGCTCGCCGCGCGTCACGTGTTTAACCGTTGTGGGATCTGATAGTGAGGTGCTGGCCGACCCATTATATAGCTTCCTTGGATGCTTCACTTTCATAGTTCCTTGATAATGTGAGTAGTCACGAAAGCGCTTGGAATTTCTCTATTCTTTCAGAGTGGTTGTTTTGCATATATATATATATATATATATATATGTATATATATATATATTTTTTTATTTTTTTTTTTTTTTTATTATCACACCGGCCGATTCCCACCAAGGCAGGGTGGCCCGAAAAAGAAAAACTTTCACCATCATTCACTCCATCACTGTCTTGCCAGAAGGGTGCTTTACACTACAGTTTTTAAACTGCAACATTAACACCCCTCCTTCAGAGTGCAGGCACTGTACTTCCCATCTCCAGGACTCAAGTCCGGCCTGCCGGTTTCCCTGAATCCCTTCATAAATGTTACTTTGCTCACACTCCAACAGCACGTCAAGTATTAAAAACCATTTGTCTCCATTCACTCCTATCAAACACGCTCACGCATGCCTGCTGGAAGTCCAAGCCCCTCGCACACAAAACCTCCTTTACCCCCTCCCTCCAACCCTTCCTAGGCCGACCCCTACCCCGCCTTCCTTCCACTACAGACTGATACACTCTTGAAGTCATTCTGTTTCGCTCCATTCTCTCTACATGTCCGAACCACCTCAACAACCCTTCCTCAGCCCTCTGGACAACAGTTTTGGTAATCCCGCACCTCCTCCTAACTTCCAAACTACGAATTCTCTGCATTATATTCACACCACACATTGCCCTCAGACATGACATCTCCACTGCCTCCAGCCTTCTCCTCGCTGCAACATTCATCACCCACGCTTCACACCCATATAAGAGCGTTGGTAAAACTATACTCTCCTACATTCCCCTCTTTGCCTCCAAGGACAAAGTTCTTTGTCTCCACAGACTCCTAATATATATATATATATATATATATATATATATATATATATATATATGGTAGTAGGTTGGTAGACAGCAACCACCCAGGGAGGTACTACCGTCCTGCCAAGTGAGTGTAAAACGAAAGCCTGTAATTGTTTTACATGATGGTAGGATTGCTGGTGTCTTTTGTCTGTCTCATAAATATGCAAGATTACAGGTATGTCTTGCTACTTCTACTTACACTTAGGTCACACTACACATGCATGTACACGTTTATTTACACACACTCATCTGAGTTTTCTTTGATTTTATCTTAATAGTTCTTGGTCTTGTTACTTTTCCTTTTATATCCATGGGGAAGTGGAATAAGAATCTTTCCTCCGTAAGCCATGCGTGTTATAAAAGGGAACAATGGGCTAGTAACCCCTTTTCTTGTAAAGATTACTAAAAAGAATAAGAAGAAGAAAATTGTCAAAGTGGGAAGTCTGAATGTGCGTGGATGTTGTGCCAATGATAAGAAAGAGATGATTGTGGATGTTATGAATGAGAAGAAGCTGGATGTCCTGGCTTTAAGTGAAACAAAGCTGAAGGGGGTTGGAGAGTTTCAATGGAGAGGAATAAATGGGATTAGGTCAGGGGTTTCAAATAGAGTTAGAGCTAAAGAAGGAGTAGCAATAATGTTGAAGGATAAGCTATGGCAGGAAAAGAGGGAATATCAATGTATTAATTCAAGGATTATGTGGAATAAAATAAAGATTGGATGTGAAAAGTGGGTTATAGTAAGCGTGTATGCACCTGGAGGAGAGAGAAGTGTAGAGGAGAGAGATTTTGGGAAATGTTGAGTGAATGCGTGGGGAGTTTTGAATGAAGTGTGAGAGTAATGTTGGTTGGGGATTTCAATGCTAAAGTTGGTAAAAATGTTATGGAGGGAGTAGTAGGTAAATTTGGGGTGCCAGCGGTAAATGTAAATGGGGACCCTTTAATTGAGCTATATGTAGAAAGAGATTTGGTAATAAGTAATACATATTTTATGAAAAAGAGGATAAATAAATATACAAGGTATGATCTAACACGTAATGAAAGTAGTTTGTTAGATTATGTATTGGTGGATAAAAGGTTGATGGGTAGGCTCCAGGATGTATGTACATGTTTATAGAGGGGCAACTGATATATCGGATCATTATTTAGTTGTAGCTACAGTTAGAGTAAGAGGTAGATGGGAAAAGAGGAAGGTGGCAACAACAAGTAAGAGGGAGGTGAAAGTGTATAAACTAAGGGAGGAGGAAGTTCGGGTGAGATATAAGCGACTATTGGCAGAAAGGTGGGCTAGTGCAAAGATGAGTAGTGGGGCGGTTGAAGAGGGTTGGAATAGTTTTAAAAATGCAGTATTAGAATGTGGGGCAGAAGTTTGTGGTTATAGGAGGGTGGGGGCTGGACGAAAGAGGAGTGATTAGTGGAATGATGAAGTAAAGGGTGTGATAAAAGAGAAAAAGGTAGCTTATGAGAGGTTTTTACAAAGCAGAACTGTTATAAGAAGAGCAGAGTATATGGAGAGTAAAAGAAAGGTGAAGAGAGTGGTGAGAGAGTGCAAAAGGAGAGCAGATGATAGAGTGGGAGAGGCACTGTCAAGAAATTTTAATGAAAATAAAAATTTTTGGAGTGAGTTAAACAAGTTAAGAAAGCCTAGGGAACGTATGGATTTGTCATTTAAAAACAGAGTAGGGGAGTTAGTAGATGGGAAGATGGAGGTATTAGGTAGATGGCGAGAATATTTTGAGGAACTCTTAAATGTTAAGGAAGAAAGGGAGGCGGTAATTTCATGCACTGGTCAGGGAGGTATACCATCTTTTAGGAGTGAAGAAGAGCAGAATGTCAGTGTGGGGGAGGTACGTGAGGCATTACGTAGAATGAAAGGGGGTAAAGCAGCTGGAACTGATGGGATCATGACAGAAATGTTAAAAGCAGGGGGGGGATATAGTGTTGGAGTGGTTGGTACTTTTGTTTAATAAATGTATGAAAGAGGGGAAGGTACCTAGGGATTGGCATAGAGCATGTATAGTCCCTTTATATAAAGGGAAAGGGGACAAAAGAGATTGTAAAAATTATAGAGGAATAAGTTTACTGAGTATACCAGGAAAAGTGTACGGTAGGGTTATAATTGAAAGAATTAGAGGCAAGACAGAATGTAGGATTGCGGATGAGCAAGGAGGTTTCAGAGTGGGTAGGGGATGTGTAGATCAAGTGTTTACATTGAAGCATATATGTGAGCAGTATTTAGATAAAGGTAGGGAAGTTTTTATTGCATTTATGGATTTAGAAAAGGCATATGATAGAGTGGATAGAGGAGCAATGTGGCAGATGTTGCAAGTATATGGAATAGGTGGTAAGTTACTAAATGCTGTAAAGAGTTTTTATGAGGATAGTGAGGCTCAGGTTAGGGTGTGTAGAAGAGAGGGAGACTACTTCCCGGTAAAAGTAGGTCTTAGACAGGGATGTGTAATGTCACCATGGTTGTTTAATATATTTATAGATGGGGTTGTAAAAGAAGTAAATGGTAGGGTGTTCAGGAGAGGGGTGGGATTAAATTATGTGGAATCAAATTCAAAATGGGAATTGACACAGTTACTTTTTGCTGATGATACTGTGCTTATGGAAGATTCTAAAGAAAAATTTCAAAGGTTAGTGGATGAGTTTGGGAATGTGTGTAAAGGTAGAAAGTTGAAAGTGAACATAGAAAAGATTAAGGTGATGAGGGTATCAAATGATTTAGATAAAGAAAAATTGGATATCAAATTGGGGAGGAGGAGTATGGAAGAAGTGAATGTTTTCAGATACTTGGGAGTTGACGTGTTGGCGGATGGATTTATGAAGGATGAGGTTAATCATAGAATTGATGAGGGAAAAAGGCGAGTGGTGCATTGAGGTATATGAGGTATGTCTTGCTACTTCTACTCACACTTAGGTCACACTACACATACATGTACAAGCATATATATACACACCCCTCTGGGTTTTCTAATATTTTCTTACTAGTTCTTGTTCTTGTTGTTTATTTTCTCTTACCTCCATGGGGAAGTGGAACAGAATTCTTCCTCCGTAAGCCATGCGTGTAGTAGGAGGCAACTAAAATGCCGGGAGCAAGGGGCTAGTAACCTCTTCTCCTGTACATATTACTAAATGTAAAAGGAGAAACTTTCGTTTTTCCTTTTGGGCCACCCCGCCTCGGTGGGATACGGCCGGTGTGTTGAAAGAAAGAAAGATATACATGTATATATATGAAAGGGGGTAAGGCAGCCGGGATTGATGGGATAAAGATAGAAATGTTAAAAGCAGGTGGGGATATAGTTTTGGAGTGGTTGGTGCAATTATTTAATAAATGTATGGAAGAGGGTAAGGTACCTAGGGATTGGCAGAGAGCATGCATAGTTCCTTTGTATAAAGGCAAAGGGGATAAAAGAGAGTGCAAAAATTATAGGGGGATAAGTCTGTTGAGTGTACCTGGTAAAGTGTATGGTAGAGTTATAATTGAAAGAGTAAGACGGAGAATAGGATAGCAGATGAACAAGGAGGCTTTAGGAAAGGTAGGGGGTGTGTGGACCAGGTGTTTACAGTGAAACATATAAGTGAACAGTATTTAGATAAGGCTAAAGAGGTCTTTGTGGCATTTATGGATTTGGAAAAGGCGTATGACAGGGTGGATAGGGGGGCAATGTGGCAGATGTTGCAAGTGTATGGTGTAGGAGGTAGGTTACTGAAAGCAGTGAAGAGTTTTTACGAGGATAGTGAGGCTCAAGTTAGAGTATGTAGGAAAGAGGGAAATTTTTTCCCAGTAAAAGTAGGCCTTAGACAAGGATGTGTGATGTCACCGTGGTTGTTTAATATATTTATAGATGGGGTTGTAAGAGAAGTAAATGCGAGGGTCTTGGCAAGAGGCGTGGAGTTAAAAGATAAAGAATCACACACAAAGTGGGAGTTGTCACAGCTGCTCTTTGCTGATGACACTGTGCTCTTGGGAGATTCTGAAGAGAAGTTGCAGAGATTGGTGGATGAATTTGGTAGGGTGTGCAAAAGAAGAAAATTAAAGGTGAATACAGGAAAGAGTAAGGTTATGAGGATAACAAAAAGATTAGGTGATGAAAGATTGAATATCAGATTGGAGGGAGAGAGTATGGAGGAGGTGAACGTATTCAGATACAGTGGACCCCCGCATAGCGAATGCCTTGCATAGCGAACATTCCGCATAGCGAACGCTTTGATCGCTAAAATTTTGCCCCGCATAGTAGACAAAAACCCGCTCAGCGAACTTCGTCCGAGACGCGTCCAATGTGGGCCCTCAGCCAGCCTCACATGTGCCGCCCGTCCCATTGTTTACCAGCTAGCCTCCGCGGTAACATTCAAGCATACACTCGGAATATTTCGTATTATTACAGTGTTTTCGGTTCTGTTTGTTGAAAATAAGTGACCATGGGCCCCAAGAAAGCTTCTAGTGCCAACCCTGTGGTAAAAAGGGTGAGAATTAGTATGGAAATTAAGAAAGATTTTGAAGGGTTTGGGGCTAACCCTGAGAAGCCTATGCCAGTTGTGGAATCCATTGTGCCTACTTCAAAAATTAAGGAAATGTGTGCACAGTGGGTTGAACTGCAAACCTTTATGGATGAAAATCACCCTGACACAGCTGTTGCAAGGCGTGCTGGTGACTATTTCAATGACAATGTTATGGCCCATTTTAGACAAATCGTAAAGGAACGGGAGGTACAGAGCTCTATGGACAGAAAGAAGTCCAGTGACTCTGAAGCTGGTCCTAGTGGCATTAAAAGAAGAAGGGAAGTAACCCCGGAAAAGGACTTGCCTCCTCAAGTGTTAATGGAAGGGGATTCCCCTTCTAAACACTAACACTCTCTCTCCCCTCCTCCCATCCCATCAATCATCACCAGATCTTCAATAAAAGTAAGTGTCATGTAATTGTGCATGCCTTTTTCAGTTTGTGTGTACTAAAATTAACATTTTTTTGTGGTAAAAAATTTTTTTTTTCATACTTTTGGGTGTCTTGCACGGATTAATTTTATTTCCATTATTTCTTATGGGGAAAATTAATTCGCATAGCGAACATTTCGCATAACGACCAGCCCTCTTGCACGGATTAAGTTCGCTATGCGGGGGTCCACTGTATTTGGGAGTGGACGTGTCAGCGGATGGGTCTATGAAAGATGAGGTGAATCATAGAATTGATGAGGGAAAAAGAGTGAGTGGTGCACTTAGGAGTCTGTGGAGACAAAGAACTTTGTCCTTGGAGGCAAAGAGGGGAATGTATGAGAGTATAGTTTTACCAACGCTCTTATATGGGTGTGAAGCGTGGGTGATGAATGTTGCAGCGAGGAGAAGGCTGGAGGCAGTGGAGATGTCATGTCTGAGGGCAATGTGTGGTGTGAATATAATGCAGAGAATTCGTAGTTTGGAAGTTAGGAGGAGGTGCGGGATTACCAAAACTGTTGTCCAGAGGGCTGAGGAAGGGTTGTTGAGGTGGTTCGGACATGTAGAGAGAATGGAGCGAAACAGAATGACTTCAAGAGTGTATCAGTCTGTAGTGGAAGGAAGGCGGGGTAGGGGTCGGCCTAGGAAGGGTTGGAGGGAGGGGGTAAAGGAGGTTTTGTGTGCGAGGGGCTTGGACTTCCAGCAGGCATGCGTGAGCGTGTTTGATAGGAGTGAATGGAGACAAATGGTTTTTAATACTTGACGTGCTGTTGGAGTGTGAGCAAAGTAACATTTATGAAGGGATTCAGGGAAACCGGCAGGCCGGACTTGAGTCCTGGAGATGGGAAGTACAGTGCCTGCACTCTGAAGGAGGGGTGTTAATGTTGCAGTTTAAAAACTGTAGTGTAAAGCACCCTTCTGGCAAGACAGTGATGGAGTGAATGATGGTGAAAGTTTTTCTTTTTCGGGCCACCCTGCCTTGGTGGGAATCGGCCGGTGTGATAATAAAAAAAAAAAAAAAAAAAAAAAAAAAATATATATATATATATATATATATATATATATATATATATATATATATATATATATATATTACTAAATTTGAAAGGAGAAACTTCAGTTTTTTCTTTTGGGCCACCCCACCTCAGTGGGATACGGCTGGTACGTTGAAAGAAGAAAGATATATATATATATATATATATATATATATATATATATATATATATATATATATATATATTATGTGTGTGTGTTTGTATACTCACCTAGTTGTAGTTGCAGGGGTCGAGTCTCAGCTCCTGGTCCCACTTCTTCACTGGCCGCTACTCAGTCACTCTACCCACTCTGAATATAGATCCTGGCCTCCACTACATCACTTCCCAGACTATTCCACTTCCTGACAATTCTGTGACTGAAGAAATACTTCCTGACATCCCTGTGGTTCATTTGAGTCTTCAACTTCCAACTGTGACCCCTTGTTGCTGTGTCCCATCTCTGGAAATCCTGTCTCTGTCCACCTTGTCTATTCCTCTCAGTATTTTGTATGTCGTTATCATATTCCCCCATCTCCTGTCCTCCAGTGTCATCAGGTCGATTTCCCTTAGCCTCTTCTCATAGGACATGCCCCTTAGTTCTGGGATTAATCTTGTTGCAAACCTTTGCACTTTCTCTAATTTCCTTACATGCTTGGCTAGGTGTGGGTTCCAAACTGGTGCTGCATACTCCAATATAGGCCTGATATACAGAGTGTACAGGTTTTTGAACGATTTCTTATTGAGATGTCAGAATGCTGTTCTTAGGTTTGCTAGACGCCCTTATGCTGCAGCAATTATTTGGTTGATGTGTGCCTCAGGAGATGTGCCCGGTGTTACATACATACAGTGGACCCCCAGTATTTGATATTAATCCGTTCCTGAGAGCTCATTGAATACCGATAATATCGAAAACCGAATCAATTTTCCTCATAAGAAATAATGAAAATCAAATTAATCCGTGCAAGACACCCAAAAGTATGAAAAAAAAAATTTTACTACATGAAATATTAAGTTTAATGCAGTAGAATAATTACAATAACAATAAAATAATTGACACTTACCTTTAATGAAGATCTGGTGATGATTGATGGGATGGAAGGAGGGGAGAGGTGTTAGTGTTTAGAAGGGGAATCCCCTTCCATTAGGACTTGAGGTAGCAAGTCCTTTTCCAGGGTTACTTCCCTTCTTCTTTTAATGCCACTAGGACCAGCTTGAGAGTCACTGGACCTCTGTCGCACAACAAATCTGTCCATAGAGCTCTGTACCTCCCGTTCCTTTACGATTTGTGTAAAATGGGCCACAACATTGTCACTGTAATAGCTGTGTTAGGGTGATTTTCATCCATAAAGGTTTGCACTTCAACCCAATGTGCACACATTTCCTTAATTTTTGAAGTAGGCACAATGTATTCCACAACTGGTATATGCTTCTCAGGGTTAGCCCTAAACCCTTCAAAATCTTTCTTAATTTCCATACTAATTCTCACCCTTTTTACCACAGGGTTGGCACTAGAAGCTTTCTTGGGGCCCATGGTGACTTATTTTGCAGAAACAAGCACTAAACACAGTGATAATATGGATAATATGGAATGTACTGAATGTATCCTTAGATGCGCGCACACTGGCTGGCTTGTAAACACTGGCACACAAGGGGCAGTTCAGGCCACATGTGGACAGGTCTTGTACGAATCGTATCGAATACTGGGTTTTCAATCGAATACCGAGGAAAATTTTTTGCGATATAATGCATCGAATACTGAATTTATCGAATACCGATGCCATCAAATACCGGGGGTCCACTGTATATATAAAGCAGCAGTAAGAAACATTTGCCTAGAAGCTGCCGGTTTACTCCAGCCACACAAACTGGGTTTTGGGGTCGCTCAAGGCAGTGAAGCCACAGCTCATGCGGCAAGGGCCTAAATCAGGGACCTACCAGAAGACAAGGCCGTACTCAGACTTGACTTTAAAAATGCCTTTAATATGGTGAAAAGAGATGTTGTCCTGCCGGCCATTCGGGATCAGTTCCCCAGTTTTTTTCCCTTCATTTCAGCTGGCTACAGCAAACCCTCAATTCTTTTGTTTGGCAAACATGAAATTCCTTCATCAGAAGGTGTTCAGCAGGGTGATCCACTTGCTCTACTTCTTCTCTGCTTGGCAGTAAGAGAACTAACTTTCAGCCTATGCAGCGAGCTCAACATCTGGTACCAGGAAGATGGCACTCTGGCAGGTACTGAAGAGTCCCTGCTAGAGGACCTACAACTGGTGAAGACACAAGGAGAAGCCTTGGGACTCATCCTCAGTCCCTCCAAGTGTGAAATCATCACAACAAACCAGGAAATCTCTACTACCACTCCATCCAACAGCACCCTCTTGGGAGCACCATTGGGTTACCAGGCCATCGACACAATCCTCAAGAATAAACTGAATGACCTGAAGAGAACGGAGGAGAGAATAAGTGATCTTGATGCGCATGATGCCCTGTATCTCCTCACAAGGTGTCTTACTATGCCAAGACTCACCTACTTCCTGAGGTGCGCACTCTCTTTTAACAGCCCAACACTCAAGAAATGCAGGTAGCTTTACCTGCATTTCCAGTGGATTAGTCAAGAAGATTGTCCCCGAACGCTCAAGAGACTTGGTAGGAGCTCAAGACCCCAGGTTCATTGATACAGCTGTGTGGTGGGACATCCTTGCAGACTTCTCCAGTAGACCAGCTCCTCCCAAAGAGCACAAACAGTCTCACTGGGACAAACTGATCATGGAAAAAATCGCCAACACAATGCTCACCAACGCTTCAGGAAAGGACAAAGCTCGTCTCCTAGTGGTGAAGGCACCACACTCAGGAGATTTCCTTCTAGCTGTTCCCAGTTCCTCCCTGGGCACTTGACTCGACCCACAGGCCATTTGGATTGGTGTTGCCCTTTGCCTAGCCACCCCCATACTCACTGAACATAGGTGTATTTGCAGCAGGGCGACTGCTGATCAATTCGGACTTCATGCTCTCGTGTGTCACACATCAGAAGGGAAGTATGCTAGACATGAGGAGGTCAACGATGTCATAAAGAGATGCCTCGCCACAGCCCAATGGGAACCCCAAGTGTGGAGATCTGACAGAAGTCAAGAGCAACCTGATGGAGCCACTATGCTACCCTGGAAGGATGGTAAGCAGATTGCCTAGGACTAGACCTGCACCACCACATTGGCAGACACCTACTTGCCATACTCTGTAGCTGAAGGGGCTGGAGCTGCCAGCCACAGGGAGACCCAGAAGACCCGCAAATATGAAGGCCTTTCCCCTTGCTATAACTTCATCCCAATAGGGTTGGAGACCCTTGGAGCATGGGGCAAGTGTGCTCTAAAGTTCCTCAAAGAGCTGGGTGAGAAACTCATCATAGAAACCAAGAATCACAGGGCAGCCAGCTTCCTCTTTCAGAGACTCAATGTTGTGATCCAGAGGGAAAATGCCTGCAGCATTCTGGGCACGTGGCCCAGTGCCAGGGAGCTGGACGAAATATTCAAGATGTAGCCCTGAGTTGTTATCTATGTTGTTCTACTCCCTCTTGTATTTTTGTCAGTGTATTTTAACTACCTTTAGATGTCATTGTAACAAAAAAAAGAATATATGTAAAATATGTAATAACTTTAAAACAGTTGAAACTCTGAAAATTTTGCAGACAGAATTGAGAGAGACGCAGAGCTCATGAAGGATATAACTAAAGAGTGGCATGTGGATGCCGTAATAGTAAATCAGGAGCTGTATAAACAAATTTTTGGGTATAATTTGAGATGTCTGTATTAGCAAAGTGCTGTAAAGTGGGGCCTGCCTGTACATAATTACAGACTTTTCCTTGTAAGAAATATACAGTGGTACCTCGAGTTTCGAACAGCTCCCAACTCGAACATTTGTGTAAGTGTATTTTTGTAAGTGTTTTTGTAAGTGTATTTTTGTAAGTGCTTTTGTAAGTGTATTTTTGGTGGTATGAAACAGACTAATCTAATTTACATTATTCCGTATGGGAACAAATTCGTTCAGTATCAGCACTCGAACAGCCTTCTGGGACGAATTAAGTTCATAACTTGAGGTACCACTGTACATGCACTGTTAACATATTATTGTTTATAACTCTAATATATCCTATTATTACCATAATCAATCTTATATGTATAGTGTTGTGTGCACTGGTGGTCAAGATTATTACTATTACATGAAACAATATTTTCATAAAGTGACTCTCGCCATTTCCACAGAGGCTGAAGGAAGAGTTGACAGTTGAACGCTTCTATCCCGTTGTGACTCCTGAGGGTCCAGAATTAATTTTGGCCTATGATGAACATGTCCTCAAGAATCATTTCAAATTTGGACTTATCTACCAACGCTTCGGACAGACCATGGAAGAGCAGCTCTTCAGCAATAGGTGTCACGTTGCAGCTCTTGAGGAGTTTCTCTGTCTCATGGGCCAGAGAGTTAAACTCAAGGACCATGAAGGGTGAGTTTTCATGTGTGCTCACCAGTTATATTTTTCTACAAGCAGGGGCTGTGAGGATGGAGGAAAGTTCAGCCGTTACATTGGTCCAGGGGCAGGCTGTGAGTCTCTGAAGGAGCCCCATAGCCATAAATGTTTTTTTTTTTATTTTTTTATTCATTTGATTTTTTTGATAATTTCGGCTTGTTTCAGTTAATTTAGAAAAATAACTGCCCCCAGGGGCCCCAAAGCAGTCTTGTTCTGCCATGCAAAATTTCTTGTGGAGGCCCTGACTACAAGGGAACCACCATTATATGACTTAAGTACCAGAGGAATGGTTCATTAAGTGAATTGCATTTTGTTCTAGAAGCCCATGTTATAACTTCATATGGGGCTGGGATTATAATGTTCTTTGTCTAATTCCTGTAGTATTAATGTTTTAATTAATGATGAAATTTTAAAAATATGTATTTGCCAGAAATCAGTCCATTGCTAATTGAAGGTGTAATGGTATTATACCTCTTTACTTATGAGTACATAAGAAGAAATATGAAAAATGATTAAAATATGAAGAGAAGAACTATTATATTGTGTTTTGTTACGTTGGGTTGAAGAGCTGTGATGGTGAGTAGGCTTCTTCTTGTTGGGTTAGAGGGCTGTGAGTACCTAAGGGCTGTTTCAACCTTTCAGTCCAACAATAGTTGACAGCATGTGAGCCATCACAAAATGTGGATATAACACTATTATAGCTTTACTAAACAATGAACCCATCTCTGGTGAAGGTAAATAGCAAAAAAGCATAATACTGTGACTGGAACAATACACAAATAACCTGCACATAGGAGAGAGGAGCTAATGACAACATTTCAGTCTGACTTGGACCATTTACAAAGCCACACCGACAGAAAGGATTCAAGAAGGGGGCAGTATATGTAGGCCAGCAGACAGGGACGAGACAAGACAGGTAGTAGGAAAAGAAGTAGAGAGGTAGTGGTGGTATTTATGCAAAGTAGTAGTAATAATAGTGAACTCAGTCAAAGACCAAGAAAGAAGAGTACTGCAAGAGAGCTAGGGGCCCACAAAGGGTAGACACAAAAACACGGGGAAGGGGGAAAAGAACGAAACATTCATGGCAGAAGAAAGAAAACCCAAAGAAGAAAGAGGAAAAAGGAAAGAGGGAGAAGGAGAAAAAACAATCAGGTTAAGTCATGGGTGTTCTGAAGTTTGGAACATTTTACAGTGTATTGGGAAAGGAAGGCATCTACAGAGATAAAGCCAGGAGTAAGATTCATACAAGGAAAGTTGTGTATAAGGGATGATTCAACCAGATGACGACTGTGAATGTTAGAAGTAGGTTAGACAGTTTTAGCAGAAGACCAGTCAATAGGATGACTGTGATCCCTGACATGACAGAAAAGAGGGTTGTTGGTGTCGGCAAGCCTAACACTAGTTTTGTGCTCCTTGAATCTTTCAGAAAGAGAATGGCCAGTTTCTCCAAAGTACTGACAAAAACAAGAGGAACAGGTAATAGAGTCGACACCAGGAGAATCTATAGAGGGAAGAGATGTATGAACTAGATTGGCACAAAGATTGATGCCTAAGGAACGGAGAGAGTTGTTGAGATTAGAAATATAGGGAAGGCAGAGAACAGAAGAGTTCCCAGGAGTAGAGAGTCTTTCTAATCTAAATAACTCTCTCCTTTTCTTAGACATCAAACATACTTTTTGGCAGACAGACACTCTTTGTGCCAATCTAGTTCATACCTCTCCTCCCTCTATAGATGCTCTTGGTATCTACTCTTATTTCCTGTCCCTCTTGTCCTCTTCAGTACTTTGGAGAAACTGGCCATTCTCTTTCTGACAGACTCAGGGAGCACATTAATTCTTTGATACATATTTGAATTGTTGGGGGAGAAATCAGAATGGGGACCCATTACAGGTAGTGTGCCATATGGTCACTGTTGAAATGAAAGGTTCTAGCCCTAGAAAAAAAATAACTGGTACATTTATAAATAATGTAGATACTCAGGGGCAGTGTTAAGGGCTGAAACCCCCAAAATTCCCTAAACCCCTCAGAGTAGGCCCAGGAGGCCTACTACACCATTCCTTTATTTTTATGTCATATTTAATGGAGGAAAAAGTAGCACTCCATGCAGTCACTCAAACTAAAGCTGCTCTCCCTCCATTCCTACTGCCTGCTTATTGGACATGTCATGATGAAGGGCAGGAACTCACCTCCCAACACTTAATTTAAACAATAAACTTTTATAAAGGATCTCTACATAAATAATATAAGCATAGGGGAAGCACTGCAGTATGCCTACTGGCCCATGCTATACAGCTTCTTCTCAAACCCAACCATTCTTATTCATATAATTCCAAAACTACCACAGGCTTTCTCTTTTCAGATTCAAAGGAGGTCTAGATACCCAGTTTGGTCAGACAGGAGAGGAGAGCATTTACGAGAAGTTCCGAGAGAAAGAGATTATGTTCCATGTGTCTACGTTATTGCCTTACAAAGAGAATGACCCACAGCAACTTGAAAGGAAACGACACATTGGCAATGATATGGTTGCTATTGTGTTCCAGGAGACCAACACTCCATTTGCACCTGATATGATTGCCTCACACTTCCTTCATGCCTACATCGTTGTCCAGCCTATTGAACCCTGCACGCCCAATACTAGGTGAGAGAGAGCTTTGTCTCTAGCCATCTGTCAAGACTTTTATTTCCATAATCAAGGAAAACATAACTAATACCATTCTACAAAAAAATTACCTAAAAGCCCTTATTACATACTTTACATCTTGACCCCCCGAACACTTCAAAAACTTTAAGAGGCACATAATTTCCCGTCATCTAATAACATGCTCATTTTCCCACTATAATCTACCATGTCCATAATTACTATCACATTTGTGTTGTAACTCCATGGGAAAGTGGGACAGAATTCTTCCTCCGTAAGCCATGCGTGTTGTAAGAGGCAACTAAAATGCCAGGAGCAAGGGGCTAGTAACCCCTTCTCCTGTATATATTACTAAGTGTGAAAGGAGAAACTTTTGTTTATCCTTTTGGGCCACCCTGCCTCGGTGGGATACGGCCGGTGTGTTGAAAGAAAAGAAAGAAGATTTGTGTTGTAAGGTGAAGTCTTGGATCTTTCCTTAATTCATGGTATAACTTAACAAATCTTTGATGGCAGTTGTGTTGGAGAGGTCTGAGTAAAGCTCATTAACATACTCATTTACCGATGACTTGGACTTACGTCCAGCTCTCCAACCAGTGTGCACACCTAAAATAATGTATATTAGAGCTGATTTCTTCTATTCTGTTTATTACAGTATACAGTACACTACTGTATAAACATTTAAAAATATACCAGAAATGTTATAAATGGTGCAAAAATGACATTAAAAAATATCTAAAGATGGTTGACACAAACCCACTACCAGTATAGTACGCTCCTCGCTTGACGACCTACTCTTAGGAGCGGAACCCTGTCGTTAAGTGAGGAGAGGATGTATATATATTTGTTTATTTTTATTTTCTCCTCTGTTTCTCCTACACAGTATTGTTTATCACTTTGCTCCTTTTCTTTCCCGTCCTAGATACTTTTATCATCAGTAATACTAAATATAACATCACCAGGTACCGAGTGAGTGTGACAGCGAGGTCTGATGTTCCATTCTTTGGACCCACCCTCCCTCCTACATCTACTTTTGAGAAGAGTCCTCACTTCAAAGAGTTCCTCCTTACTAAGCTTATCAATGCAGAGATTGCTTGTTATAAAGCAGAGCGGTTTGCAAAATTAGAGGTAAGCCAGGAAGATTTTTAATGTGCAGCCTGATTACTGAAGTATTTTATTCCTTGTGTGAAGTACACTGTATCTTTTAATTCAGATTTTAACTTTGAAGTAAGCCAGGAGGTGCTAGAGACACCTAATTTACTCTTAATACCCTTCCAACCTCAGTATGTAAATTAAATCTCTAGAATTTTGAATACTTGGCCATTTGCTATATTTACAGTAGTGATCACTTGTTTGTAGCTCCTGGAACACTTAGTACTGCCTCCTCTATCTCATTTGATTTTTCTACCATTTTTTCTCAGTTTACAGTTGTGACACCATGTTAACCTTGTTGATATATGAGACTGAAATATTCTGTGTTTATACTTGCATACCCTGTATGAACTTTTATGATTCACTCCTCCTTCATGACTTAGATAGGGACTAGAGGATTGCTTAGCTAAGCAAAAATTTATGTAAAGTAAATCTCATTTTCTCCATTTAGTGAAGGCATAGGGGGCTACAACCCCCCCATCCCATCCCTGTTTTAGTGGTGGATTGAAGGGTTGAAAGATTGCCAGGGATTGACTAATGTGCTGTATTGGCTTACCCTCAAGTATTTACTGTATGTATTTGAATTTTTTGGATGTGGTGTGTTATGTGCAGCACATATTTTAGAGTAAAGTTACAGTGAAGATGATTATAATCAGTTGTGGGATGGCAGAGGTAATTTTTGTTACACCAGTGCATTGAAAATTTAGTTTTTTCTTCTCACCAAAGTATTTATGGTATGATATTTGCTTTTGAAGGTTGTTTGTGGTTTTATTATAAAGAGAATTCAAGAAATTCCTGAGTGAGGTAGGAAATATAATCATAGGTGCCAGATATACACAAAACTTTGCCACGCATTAATATAACTGACTTCCAGTTTGAATCATTGAAACACAGTAGTTCCCTTTATTTTTCACTTTTTTTTTTTACAGATGCGTACACGATCTTCACTGCTGTGTGCTCTCGTAGACGATTTGAGAATGAAAACAAATGAATTCCTTGGTGTAACAAAGGTCCCTGAGACACCCAAGGTGGAAACTACAGGCAACAAGTTCAGGGAGATTGTTCGTAGTGTGCTTATTGGCCGCAAGAACCCTGATACCCCAGGAATGTTAAAGAAGCCCATCATTAATAACACAAACACTTTAGTTGCTGTAACTCCAGCAGTAAGTCAATTTTTTATTTCTAAAAATTTTATTATGTACAGTACTTCTTTTATATTTTATTATTCAAAAAGAGTGCAAATATTTTGCAGTCTTCATAAAAGAAATTTTTTAAATAGTGTAGAGTAAATATTGTTAGATGCAACCACATTGAAACCGAAACCTGCTAATTTTATTTACATTAATCCTTAAATTGTTTATCACACATGTTTATGGCTGTGTGGGAAAATTATTTGTCAGTTAGATCTACTAGTTACATTTTGTGGGCTCACTTTAAATGCAGGTGAAGATTGTCATGGCTCAGGTGTAGCAATTATTTTCTTTTAACACAGTGGTCAACTTTCCTGAGACAGGGTGATTAGAGAAAAGTAGGATATACATTCACCATCACTCATTTAACCCTTTCACTGTCGAGACACTTGCTCTCACTGTCGAAGAATTAAAAAAAAAAAAAGGGTAAGTGGCCTAACCTCTTTGGTGCATTTTAATACAAGTTTTTGTAGTGTCATTAATGAAATCATTTTCATTGAATGGTGTATAACACTACTCATCAGTTTCACACAGTTATAACAAATGATGCCGAGTTGGCAGGGGTTTATACTTTTTGCAGTTGCCGGGCGTAGGCTGGAAATGACGATACAAGGTATTTGATGTAGGTTGATTACTACCAGGAGATACTGGTTGGCTCAGCTGCTTCAGAGGTGGTGTCCTGCCGTAGTAGGTTTGCAGATGTTGTGGTTATATATAAGAGCTAATAAGTTAGAGTGAAGTTTCCATAAATTGGGGTTGTTTATCCTTATTGGACATAAAAGGGTTCTGGTGTTACCCATTCATCTGTATCTTCTGGGAGATCACTTAGGATCATTGATCTCTGGAAATTATCGTAGTGGATGAATCGTCGCACTCTTTATTGCAGGGTTCTGTGGGGAGGTGTGTTGATGATGTAGTCAGTGGTGTTTGTTGGCTGGGGAAGGTTTTCTCTGGTACATAGAGTTCTTGCATGTCGTATAGTTGTCTCTTCTTTAGTCTTTCAAGCCTGACATTTATTGCATCTATCTCCAGTTGGATGTGTAGATCTTCCATCCTGATTCTCTCTCTCCTTCTGGTGCCTGTGATAAAGTGGAATGCTCTATTCTGGACTCTTTGTAGCTGTAGCATGTTGGATTTCATTATTAATGATATGGGTACACAAGGATACTCAAGCATAGGTCTTACCATCATCTTGTACAGGTGTTTCTTGATGTGGGCAGGGGCTTGATTAAACCTGTATAGTTTGTTGTGGTGGGCTTTGGCTAAGTTCACCATTTTAGAGATGTGGGGTGGAGTGGAATAATCTGTCTACCTCATATCCCAGGATCTTGTTTGGGTTTCTGATGGGAATAGGTGTACCTCTGATGGAGATACCACCTTGTCTTTTATAGTCATTACAAAACATTTGATGATGCTGATGAGGACTTTATCTGGGTTGGTCGTGATTCTCCATTTCTTCTCCCAGTTTGCTGTTCTTCATAGTTCCATATTCATTATTTCTGTTACCCTCACATGCTTATGTTTTCCTGTTATGGGGGTGGATGACACTACATGGATAACATCAACAAATTGGGCGGTGATAGTATTGTTGAGGGAGATCGTTTACATATATGCTGAAGAGTATCAGGCTAAGGCACGAGCCTTGTGGCACTCCAGCTGTCGGTGTGAAAGGCTCTGCTGACTTGCCATTAAAGATAGGGATGATTATTCTTTCTGTAATGAAACCAAAAGTACGAAATTTGATAGAAAACTTATGGAATTACGCTCTTGCGAAGTTAGTAGTCTCAGCAATATTTATGCATTGGTGATTTCTCCCACTTTGAGCCATATTTTTGGCCAATTCTATTGTTCCAGTCAACCAAACTCATATTATTATTATTATTATTATAATCAAGGGGGAAGCGCTAAACCCGGAGGATTATACAGCGCCTGGGGGGGGGGATATGTGGAAGGCATTCAGGCTTAATTCGGGGAACTGGAGCACAGATCCAATTCCCTAAATCAAGAGCCCCTCACCAACATCAAGGAACCTTCCTTGAGGGGACCAAACTCATAGCTATTTTGCTATTTCAACTACCTAATACAGTTATCAGAATTTGGCCAATTTCATACAAAATTCAAGGAAGGGTTCAGAATTAACAATGCAAACATTCCTGTCACTAAAATAACATTTTCTCCAGGCCCCTCTTATATTCCATTTTGAATTTTTATTCACACAAAAAATATTTACTATTATGCAGACTACTGCATTATTGTAAAAATGGTATAAATAATATCAGCACATTTGTTAAAGCATATTAGACCCACCAGTTGACATGTATTGGATGCATGACATGTTTGTTTACTCTTGAACATTTCCGATAATTTGAGCGTACTTTTAGTCTGTAAACCATTCAAAATCATCTCTATTTCTGTAATATATCTTCCCTTCTATCAAATGAGATCAAGAAAACAACCATAAATTTTTTTTTTTTTTTCAACAAGTCGGTCGTCTCCCACCGAGGCAGGGTGACCCAAAAAAGAAAGAAAATCCCCCAAAAGAAAATACTTTAATCATCATTCAACACTTTCACCACACTCACACATTATCACTGTTTTTACAGAGGTGCTCAGAATACAACAGTTTAGAAGCATACACATATAAAGATACACAACATATCCCTCCAAACTGCCAATATCCCAAACCCCTCCTTTAAAGTGCCGGCATTGTACTTCCCATTTCCAGGACTCAAGTCCGACTATATGAAAATAACCGGTTTCCCTGAATCCCTTCACTAAATATTACCCTGCTCACACTCCAACAGATTGTCAGGTCCCAAGTACCATTCGTCTCCATTCACTCCTATCTAACACGCTCACGCACGCTTGCTGGAAGTCCAAGCCCCTTGCCCACAAAACCTCCTTTACCCCCTCTCTCCAACCCTTTCGAGGACGACCCCTACCCTGCCTTCCTTCCCCTATACACTGCAGCCATTATTTTAAGCTAAAAACACGGTCGCAGTTTTTTCTCACGATGCACTGTGTGCTGCAGGATTATTTTTTATACTGCATACATTGACCACTCAGGCCCATTCTGTCATACGTAGGCCTACCAGCTATCTCCTGCAAGATTGGAAGCCACTAGAATTTTGGCGTACTATTATGGGACCGACACTGGCTTGCAAGCTATATTATGGGACCGACAGTGAAAGGGTTAAGTAGCTGTGTGTGTGTAGACTTTACAGTTCAAATAACCCTCTGAACTGCAACATCCTTACCCCTCCTTCAGAGTGTAGGCATTATACTACTAACATCCAAAACTCAGTCAGGTCTCCTTGAATCCCTTCACAAGTGTTGCCTTGCTCACACCCCCAACAGCATGTCAAGCCATAAAAATATGGGATCTCAAAACTATGAAAAAAGGAGAGAATAAACTTTAACCCAGGGTGAAGGAAAGCAGTAAGTCTAATTTCATGACATCCTGGAGATTGACAACTTTAAAAACAATGGAGACACTTCAAATCACTTGTGCCCTCTTGCTCAGTGATGATAGCTCCTTTTATGGCAGGAAAGATATCAGAGATGGAACAGATACCAATAAAGCATTTAAATTTCTGAGAAATCTTCAAAAACCTAAATATGTAGTTTGGAGATACTAAAAGTATTATCCAGAGGGCTTGTTGAGGTGGTTTGGTCATTTAGAGAGGATGGAGCAAAATAGGATGACTTGGAGGGTGTATATATCTGTAGTGGAGGGAAGGCAGGATGGGGGTCATCCTAGGAAAAGATGGGGTAAAGGAGGTTTTGTGTGCAAGGGGCTTAGACATAGTAGGCATGTGGGACTTGAGCAAGATAATATTGCGTGAAGGGATTCAGGGAAAACCAGTAAGCCAGGCATGAGTTCTGGAAATGGGAAGTACAGTGCCTGCACTCTAAAGGGGGGGATATCTGAATTGTTGTATATGCTCATTCATTTTAATTATTTCTGATTGTTTATCATTTATTAAAATTATATTTTACTGTACTGTTATGCTCTCATTAGCCCATCTATCCTCCAATAGCTGTTTATACCTTAGGCAGTTAGGGTAAGGTATAAACAGCTATTGGAGGATAGATGGGCTAATGAGAGCATAAGCAATGGGGTCAAAGAGGTATGGGGTAGGTTTAAAAATGTAGTGTTAGTGTTCAGCAGAAGTTTGTGGTTACAGGAAAGTGGGTGCGGGAGGGAAGAGGAGCGATTGGTGGAATGATGTAAAGAGAGTAGTAAGGGAGAAAAAGTTAGCATATGAGAAGTTTTTACAAAGTAGAAGTGATGCAAGGAGGGAAGAGTATATGGAGAAAAAGAGAGAGGTTAAGAGAGTGGTGAAGCAATGTAAAAAGAAAGCAAATGAGAGAGTGGGTGAGATGTTATCAACAAATTTTGTTGAAAATAAGAAAAAGTTTTGGAGTGAGATTAACAAGTTAAGGAAGCCTAGAAAACAAATGGATTTGTCAGTTAAAAATAGGAGAGGAGAGTTATTAAATGGAGAGTTAGAGGTATTGGGAAGATGGAGGGAATATTTTGAGGAATTGTTAAGTGTTGATGAAGATAGGGAAGCTGTGATTTCGTGTATAGGGCAAGGAGGAATAACATCTTGTAGGAGTGAGGAAGAGCCAGTTGTGAGTGTGGGGGAAGTTCGTGAGGCAGTAGGTAAAAATGAAAGGGGGTAAGGCAGCCGGGATTGATGGGATAAAGATAGAAATGTTAAAAGCAGGTGGGGATATAGTTTTGGAGTGGTTGGTGCAATTAATAAATGTATGGAAGAGGGTAAGGTACCTAGGGATTGGCAGAGAGCATGCATAGTTCCTTTGTATAAAGGCAAAGGGGACAAAAGAGAGTGCAAAAATTATAGGGGGATAAGTCTGTTGAGTATACCTGGTAAAGTGTATGGTAGAGTTATTATTGAAAGAAATAAGAGTAAGACAGAGAATAGGATAGCAGATGAACAAGAAGGCTTTAGGAAAGGTAGGGGGTGTGTGGACCAGGTGTTTACAGTGAAACATATAAGTGAGCAGTATTTAGATAAGGCTAAAGAGGTCTTTGTGGCATTTATGGATTTGGAAAAGGCGTATGACAGGGTGGATAGGGGGGCAATGTGGCAGATGTTGCAAGTGTATGGTGTAGGAGGTAGGTTACTGAAAGCAGTGAAGAGTTTTTACGAGGATAGTGAGACTCAAGTTAGAGTATGTAGGAAAGAGGGAAATTATTTCCCAGTAAAAGTAGGCCTTAGACAAGGATGCATGATGTCACCGTGGTTCTTTAATATATTTATGGATGGGGTTGTAAGAGAAGTAAATGCGAGGGTCTTGGCAAGAGGCGTGGAGTTAAAAGATAAAGAATCACACATAAAGTGGGAGTTATCACAGTTGCTCTTTGCTGATGACACTGTGCTCTTGGGAGATTCTGAAGAGAAGTTGCAGAGATTGGTGGATGAATTTGGTAGGGTGTGCAAAAGAAGAAAATTAAAAGTGAATACAGGAAAGAGTAAGGTTATGAGGAACTAAAAAGATTATGTGATGAAAGATTGGATATCAGATTGGAGGGAGAGAGTATGGAGGTGAATGTATTCAGATATTTGGGAGTGGACGTGTCAGTGGATGGGTCTATGAAGGATGAGGTGAATCATAGAATTGATGAGGGGAAAAGGGTGAGTGGTGCGCTTAGGAGTCTATGGAGACAAAGAACTTTGTCCTTGGAGGCAAAGAGGGGAATGCATGAGAGTATAGTTTTACCAACGCTCTTATATGGGTGTGAATTATTATTATAATCAAGGGGGAAGTGCTAAATATGGGTGTGAAGCATGGGTGATGAATGTTGCAGCAAGGAGAAGGCTGGAGGCAGTGGAGATGTCATGTCTGAGGGCAATGTGTGGTGTGAATATAATGCAGAGAATTCATAGTTTGGAAGTTAGGAGGAGGTGCGGGATTACCAAAACTGTTGTCCAGAGGGCTGAGGAAGGGTTGTTGAGGTGGTTCGGACATGTAGAGAGAATGGAGCGAAACAGAATGACTTCAAGAATGTATCAGTCTGTAGTGGAAGGAAGGTGGGGTAGGGGTCAGCCTAGGAAAGGTTGGAGGGAGGGGGTAAAGGAAGTTTTGTGTGCGAGGGGCTTGGACTTCCAGCAGGCATGCGTGAGCGTGTTTGATAGGTGTGAATGGATTATTATTATTATAATCAAAAAGAAGCGCTAAGCCACAAGGACTATACAGCAGGTGTGAATGGAGACAAATGCTTTTTAATACTTGACGTGCTGTTGGAGTGTGAGCAAAGTAACATTTATGAAGGGGTTCAGGGAAACCGGCAGGCAGGACTTGGAGATGGGAAGTACAGTGCCTGCACTCTGAAGGAGGGGTGTTAATGTTGCAGTTTAAAAACTGTAAAGCACCCTTCTGGCAAGACAGTGATGGAGTGAATGATGGTGAAAGTTTTTCTTTTTCGGGCCACCCTGCCTTGGTGGGAATCGGCTAGTGTGATAATAAAAAATAATAATAATTATATCTGTGATAATTTTAATTTTTCTTATAATTGACCAATATCCTCAGAGTGCACGCAGTAAAGGCAGTGGAAGCAGCAGTGGTGCACGAACCCCAACATCTAGCCCAGATACAACACCTAACACAATGGCATTGTCTGAAAGCGACGACTCTTCCCTTAACTCGATGGATATTGATGGTCATCCTCATCCACTCAACGAGGATTCTGACACAGGACTAGAGTCAATGTCTTCAGCAGAGACTCCACACAAGTTATCCCTACAATGTCCCCTCTGTGGAAACAATGAGGATGGAGTATGTGCCCTCCATGCTGACCCCGAGACCATCATGCGACAGGTCGAAACTCTCAAACATGAGATTAACAAACTCAAGTGTGATAAACTGGATCTCCTCCGCCAGAATGTGGTATGTCAGGATAGAATTTATTAATATCTGTAGCTAGTTAATTGTCTTCTACTATTAACTAGGTTGTGAGGAGAGTAGATAATTGACTAGAACAGTATGATAATACCAAGAGTGTGTAGATAAACACATGCATAGTTCGAATCATTATGCCACAAATGACTTGTTCAGTCCTAGGACTGAAGATGCCACTTGTGGGGAAAGTTTGCTCAGTAAATATCTTTAGTAGACAAATGCTCAGTAAATAGTATATCACTATCCAGATATTCTTGACCTCAGTGGTATAAAGTAACAATGTGTTACACAAATTTTATTCACCATAGTTTTCTCATTCACTTAACACCCCAAGCATCCTCAAATTTGCAACTCATAAGTAGGGATTTCAACATAATTTTATGAATTGCTATCTTAACCAATACCTAGTGTTTTTCCAATAAAGTAGCATATATTCTTCAACACACTGGCCATATCCCACCAAGGCAGGGTGGCCCGAAAGGAAAAATGAAAGTTTCTCCTTTTAAATTTAGTAATATACAGAAGGGGAATACTAGCCCTTTGCTCCTGGCATTTTAGTTGCCTCTTACTGCATGCATGGCTTGAGGAAGAATTCTTTTCCACTCCCCCATGGAGATAAGTGGAAATAGACAAGAAAAACAGAAAGGTAGTGTGACCTAAATGTTAGTAGTAGTAGCAGCAAGACGGACCTGAAATATTACACGTTTAGGAGACGGGGAAAAAAAAAGACACCAGCAGTCCTACCATCGTATAAAACAAATACCCTTTCATAAATGGGTGTTAATTTTTACATACCTTTTTTCCCACAAGTATTATTGCAGTTTGGTTTAGTTAATATTTTGGGAAGTATGGCTAATGGAACAGTAGACATTAAGTTGAAATTTGCACTTATGAAAACATAATAATACAGCTGACATATTGCCCATGCTATCCAGGTCCAATTTACACCTACTTGTGTACCTATCCAACCTCTATTACCCAAGCTTCTTAATTCATTAATGCTACCTGATTATTATTATTATAATCAAAGGGGAAGCGCTAAACCCGGAGGATTATACAGCGCCTGGGGGGGGATGTGGAAGGCATTCAGGCTTAATTCGGGGAACTGGAGCACAGATCCAATTCCCTAAATCAAGAGCCCCTCACCAACATCAAGGAACCTTCCTTGAGGGGAATGCTACCCGAGAGTTTCTCCTACTAATTTGCAACTCTGTTGTCAAATACTTTCATATGTCTTTTCTGAAGCTAAATTCATTCAACTTGAACCCATTGCTGCAACAAATATTTTGGGTACCTTATTTATATCCCTTATGTTTATTGTTTTCCCCTCTTTCCATTATATTCATGGGGGATGCATTATTATTATTATTATAATCAAAAAGAAGCGCTAAGCCACAAGGACTATACAGCGCTGCAGGGCAGGAAGGAAGCGAGGGCATCAGGTGGCAAAAGGGAGATGGATGAGCAACAGGTTACGGATAACAGCGGGGCAGTGGATGGTGAAAGGGTAAAGGGCAGCAAGAGACTGAACCAGAAAGGGCTGAGGGGAGTGTGAAAAGTATCATCAGAGTTTGTGGAGTAAATCAGTCGTTGTCAAGAAGTCAATGAGAGAGTCAGGATTAAAGGAGGGTCCATCAGCAAGAAGGGAAGGTAAAGAGAGAGTAGGAGAACGAAGACGACGTTGGAGGTAAATTCTGCGTGCTCGTTGATAGAGAGGGCAGTCTAACAGAATGTGGCTAATCGATACTGGAACTTGACACTGCTCACAGAGAGGAACAGGGTGCCTCTCCATGAGATACCCATGAGTAAGACGAGTGTGGCCAATGCGAAGGCGGGAGAGAGTGGTCTCCCAACCTCGGCACTGATGACAAGAAGACGGCCAGTAACCTATGCTCGGTTTAATAGAATGAAGTTTGTTACCGAGCAGAGTTGACCAACGTTGTTGCCAACGGGTGCGAAGGTGGGTAGCTATTGCAGCAAAATAGTCTAGAAATGGAACACCTCGATAGGAAATTGGTAGGTCATATACTGCTGACCGCGCAGCAGTGTCTGCCTGTTCATTGCCCTGTACGTCGACATGACCAGGGACCCAACAAAAAACAATATCTTTATGTTTGGTAGAGATACGGCGTAGCCAAAGTTGGATACGGAGAACTAGGGGATGAGATGTATCAAATTTTCGTATAGCCTGTAGAGCACTAAGGGAGTCTGAGACTACTACAAATGATGACACAGGCATAGATGCGATACGAATAAGTGCTGCAAGAATGGCATACAGTTCAGCAGTAAAAATGCTAGCTGAAGATAGTAAATGCCCTCGTACGACGCTGTCCGGAAACACTGCTGCGAATCCGACGCCGTCTGAAGACTTAGAGCCATCTGTGTACACAGCGGTGGCATGAGAATGAGAGTGGAAGTGATCAAGAAAAAGAGAGCGGGAAGCCACCGTAGGCAGTTGAGCTTTCGAGCAAGGGAGTGAGAAAGAACAGACCCGAACAGCTGGAACTTCCCAGGGGGGTAGGGAAAAGTGAGATGCTACATGAACATATAAAGGTGGTAACTGAAGGGAAGACAAGAGTGAAAGTAGGCGAAGAGAAAAGGGACGGAGCAAACAGGGGCGGCGAACGAATAAAGAATGTCTACTAATATCGGTGACCATTCTATAAATGGAAGGATTGTGTAGATCGTGAGAGCGTACATAGTAACGAAGGCAATGGGCATCACGGCGATCAGACAAGGATGGAACATTTGCTTCTGTATAGAGGCTCTCAACAGGGGAAGATCGAAAAGCACCAAGGCACAAACGTAAGCCTTGGTGATGGATAGAGTTAAGGCTAGAGAGAGTAGCAGGAGAGGCCGCGGAATAAATCTGGTCACCATAATCGAGTTTCGATAAAACGAGGGCTGAATGTAGGCGAAGCAGAGTTCGACGATCAGCTCCCCAGGAAAGATGAGCAAGGGTTTTAAGAAGGTTTAGCCGGCTGTGACAAGTTGCCTTCAGAGAGGTAATGTGAGGTTTCCAGGTTAACCGACGGTCAAAGAGAAGGCCTAGAAACCTGACTGTATCACGTTCGGGGATACGGGAGCCATAGAGATACAAAGGATGATCGGAGATAACAGAGCGTCTAGTGAAAGTAATTTGGCGAGTTTTGGTACTTGAAAATTTAAACCCATGTGTGGTGGCCCAAGTGGAAACACGGTCGACCGCATGCTGGAGAGAAACTGCAATAAGGTGACAGTCAGCGCCTGCACAAGCAATAGCGAAGTCATCAACATAGAGTGATGACCAAATATTGGGTGGAAGAACAGAGGCCAAATCATTTATAGCAAGGAGAAAAAGTGTTGTGCTTAGAACACATCCCTGAGGGACACCTTCAGCTTGGACGAAGTCCGGGGAAAGAACATTATTGACTCGAACACGGAAATGTCTGTCAGTTAAAAAGTTCTTAAGGAAGGATGGTAGATTGCCTCGGAGGCCTAAGGAATGGGCCTGGGCCAAAATATTATACCTCCAAGTTGTGTCATATGCCTTCTCAAGGTCAAAAAATATGGCAATAACTGAGTGATTATTCGCAAAGGCATTACGAACATACGTATCCAAGCGTAGTAAGGGGTCTATGGTAGAACGACCCTTACGAAAGCCATATTGACTAGCGGAGAGACTGTTGTGAGTCTCTAAATACCACATTAAACGTCGATTTACGAGGCGTTCCATCACTTTGCAAACTGCACTTGTAAGAGCGATGGGGCGATAGTGGGAGGCATCATGTCCTGTAGTACCCGGTTTGCGGAAAGGGAGAACAATGGCAGATTTCCACAGCTGGGGAAGAACTCCTTGTGCCCAAATAAGATTGAAGAGGTGTAAGAGGACTACAAGGGCTGACCGATGTAAATGTTGTAACATACGAATATGAATGTCATCAGGCCCAGCTGCCGATGATCGGCAAGCTGAGAGCGTTGCCTCCAGTTCTTGAAGTGTAAAAGGCACATTATACTGTTCTTCTCCGAGAGAAGAAAAGTCCAAGGGTACTAACTCTCTGGCAGACTTTGAGGAAAGAAACGAGGGGCATAGATGGAGCCCTCGGGAAATACGGACCAGATGTGTGCCAAGTTCAATGGCAACGTCGAGAGGGTTTGCTATATCAACACCAGTGACCCGTAGAACAGGAGCCGGGTCAGGAGAGTATTTACCACTCAATTTCCTCACTTTTTTCCAGACTGCACTCATAGAAGAAGCAGAGGTGATGGTGGAAACATAGTCTCGCCAACAAGTGCGTTTAGCTTCACGGATGACACGGCGAGCGATCGCACGCTTCTGCTTAAAATCAACAAGTCTCTCAGCGGTTCTATTGTACCGGTACCTGCCCCATGCAGCACGTTTCAAACGTACTGCACGAGCACAAGCAGGAGACCACCAAGGCACGCACTTCTGAGAATGCCTGCCTGAGGTGTGGGGTATAGAATGAGAAGCTGCGGTATAAACTGATGTCGAGAAGATGTGTAGGAGCTCATCAATGGAGGATGAAGAAGGAACCTCACTAAAAGCAGTGAGGTGTGAGTAAAGATCCCAATTTGCCCGATCAAATTGCCAGCGAGGGCTACGGGAAGGTGGTGAATAGGAAGGAGAAGTAAGAATGATCGGAAAATGATCGCTGTCATGTAAGTCTGGTAGAACAGACCAGGTGAAGTCTAGTGCTGTGGAGGAAGAGCAGACTGATAGATCGATGCAAGAGAGAGTATGAGTACGAGGATCAAAATGGGTGGGAGTACCCGTATTTAAAACATGGAGGGGGTGAGAGGCAAGAAAAGCCTCCAACTGAATGCCACGTGAGTCACAATGAGACCCCCCCCAGAGGAAATGGTGGGCATTAAAATCACCAAGTAACAGAAGTGGTGGTGGTAAGGATGAAACAAGAAAGGCAAAGTCTGGGATAGAAAATGCTCGAGAAGGAGAGAGATATAAAGAACATATTGTAAACCACTTATTCAAGTGGATACGGGCTGCAGTGTAATGCAGCGAGGTATGGACAAATAGTTGACAGTACGGAATATCATTGCGTAGAAGAAGGGCACTTTCATTAAAGGTCCCATCTGAGAAAGGATCCGAAGAATACAATAAATTATAGCCTGAGATAGGTTGGAAAACAGCCGAGTGTAATTTTGGTTCTTGTAAGCAAGCACCAACAGGGGAAAACCTGGAAAGCAACATCTGAAGCTCACCCCGATTACCCCTGAGGCCGCGGATATTCCACTGTAAATAGGCCATGATTGGCGATGAAGAAAATATCAGGAATCTGTAGGTAAAGGCACCTACGGACTAGAGGGGTTAGAAAAGTCAACGTGTGGTGGCATTGGAAGATGTTCAAGTAGCGAAGGAACGGAGCGTTGCGAAGAATGGGGTTGTGAAGATGGAGGAGAGGGAAGAGAAGGAACAGGAAGTGAATCAGTGTCCATTGAAGGTTTAGTCTCTGCAATATATTCTGAAATGGCTTCAAGTGTTTCTGAATTCAAAGATGTATGGGAAACCATATTGGAGATAGGAGGAGGAGGGTGAGTAAAGATTGGGACAGTAATGGACTGTACCAAAGTAGAGGGGGAGGGAAAAGTGTAAGGGACTGGAGATGAAGTGTGGGGGGGGACAGAAGAGGTAGAAACCTGGGAGGTGACAGAAGAGGGAGAAACTTGGGAGGGGACGGGGGTGGAAGGCATAGTACGAGGAGGAGGGTGAATCTCCACACTTGTAATAGAGCCAGAGAGAGGGGAAGAACTAGGTACAGAGACTGGAAAGGTAACGTGTGGAGGTGGAAGAAGGGAAGGAAGGGGCAAAGAAGATTTGAGCAATGTGGATTTTTTGGACTTCTGAGTAGAGGGGCGATTGGTATTAGGTGTCGTACGAGGTCTTGTCGATACTGGGGCTTGTGAGGAAGGACGCGAAGATGTGAGAACAGACTGAGTTGTAGTCGGGACGTCAGAGCCAAGGACAGCAAAAGGATTAGATGCCGTAATGGCTATGGGAGGGGTAACAACAGAGGAGGCTGCAGAAGATGGGACCCCAGAAGTGGGGGGATGTTTGGAAACACGAGAATAAGAAACACGGGGTAGTCTCCCTTGGAGGCGGAGATGAGTAACTGCCATAGCATAAGGGAGACCTTCTGCCTCTTTGAGGCAACGGATTTCACGTTCATTTAAGTAGACCTGGCAACGGCGGGAGTACGAAGGGTGAGCTTCATTACAATTAAGGCAAGATGGAGGTTGACTGCAAGATGTATTAGAATGGTTGTCGGCACCACAGACTGGGCATTCGGCCATAGATCTGCAATATTTCGCTGGGTGACCAAAACGCCAGCAATTTCTACATTGTTGCGGTGTAGGTATCACCTTTCGAACTTGTAACCGATGTCCCGCGACATATACAGAGGACGGGAGTTCTCGGCTGTCAAAAGTTAAACGAGCCACATTGCAAGGGTAACGTCTCCGCCCCCGGGCAGGAAGGACATAAGTGTCTACTTTGAGGATTGGGAGATCCTGGAGTTCCAGCTGTTCAAAAATGTCATTGCCACATGACTGGAAATTCTGTTGGACTATGGTATGGGGCAGAATGACAGTACCACTACAAGAATTGAGAGAAAGATGTTTTTCAATAGTGATAGGAGTAGTATCGATATTCGAAAGGAGAGAAAGATCATGAGCTTGGGTAGCATTCTGGACAGTGACGATGCGCGTACCGCTCTTGAGAGCGTGAAATGAAATATCTCTGCCAACATGACGCAGGAGCGCTTTGGCAATACTATGGTCAGAAAGGTAGGCAGAAGAAGAAGTTGGTCTTAAAGTAAAGAATTTAGTCCATTGTGTGGTCCGAAACTGAGCGTGGAGAGGGAGTGCTTGACGTGTCGGTCGTTTCCGAGTAGAATGGGAAGGTAACGACGGAGCATCATCAGGAGATTGACGTTGGCGTTTAGGAGTAGGACCGGAGTTGGTCCGGCATGAAATGGGTGGGCGATTCGAAAATTGCCGTACCGTAGAGGGAGAAGCCGGAAGCATAGTCAAAGGAGAGCGGAGTTCAGACAAATCGAAGGAGTCAGTCGAAGCCCCGGTACCTGAAGCGGGTGAGGAAACAGCACCAGCAAGAGGTACAGGGGCATCAGGAGTGTCCGAAGAGTGGTCTAAACACAAGGCAGGGTCAGAATGGGGTGCGGTATCAAGAAGGGGCCCGGGGGTAGTGGTTTCATGGACTAGGGCTGCCATGGTTAGGTTACTCCTTTGCTTTTTGTTTTTAAGAAAAAAAAAGAAAGAAGAAAAGAAAATAAAAACAAAAAAAAGAATAAAAAAAGGGGGGAGCGGGGAGGAATAGTTCCCAGGAGGAATGAAAGGGCCGGAAATCTCCCTCCGCGCCCAAGAGGACTCGACACCGCTAGTAGCGCAGATGCAGCATGGAACCCGTGCCATACCCTACCCTTCATGCCAGTAAACCAGCAATCCGGGATAGCAACCTCACATCTGCCGAGCTACCTCGGTGGACAAAAGAGAGGGCGGCCGGATATCCGCCACAAAGCATACCTCCTTCAGCCACCACCCCCGGAATCCGAAAGGTGGCTTCCAGAGATACACCCGTCGCCCAAAAGACACCCAAAGCTACTCCGGGATACCGGAGAGGGATCGGGACATCCCTAGGCAATCCAGATTCCACGGCAAACTACGCCACCGCCAAGAAACCTCAACGGAATGGGATCGACCCCGGTGTCCTTTCCCCTACCTAGGAACTAGCACGCCTGTGGGAGAAATCACGAAGGCTAAAAAGAGGAAGGGCAAAAGGGAGGGGTGAGGAGGAGGAGGAGGAATGGAAAAAGGGGAGGATGGGGAGGATGGGATAGGGGAGGGGAGAATGGGGGGTAATTAGGTTCGGTCTGAGGAAGAAGACCGACAGGGCTAATTCCTCAGACCAAGAGCCTCTTCACCACGCCAAGGAGCCCCCCTTGAAGAGGGGGGGATGCATTAAACCCATAGGGGTTATGGGAGGTAATCAGGTTTGATCCAGGGAAGCTGATGATCCAATTCACCTCACTGGCATCAAGGAACCTCCCTTAAGGATCTTAGAGTACAAATTCAGTCCCTTCATTATAATAATAATCAAGGGTGAAGCACTAAACCCGGAGGATTATACAGCACCTGGGAGAAGTGGGTTTAACTCGGGGGAACAGATCCAATTCCCTACACCAGCATCAAGGAACCTTCCTTGAGGGGTCAGTGCCTTCCGACTATCTTAGTAGAAAAGGTTTCAGCTTTATCCTTCTCTATTTTCCAGCACATTTATACTTATTCTGTATTATTATTATAATCAAAAAGAAGCGCTAAGCCACAAGGACTATACAGCGCTGCAGGGCAGGAAGGAAGCGAGGGCATCAGGTGGCAAAAGGGAGATGGATGAGTAATAGGTTACGGATAACAGCAGGGCAGTGGATGGTGAAAGGGTAAAGGGCAGCAAGAGACTGAACTAGAAAGGGCTGAGGGGAGTGCGAAAAGTATCATCAGAGTTTGTGGAGTAAATCAGTCGTTGTCAAGAAGTCAATGAGAGAGTCAGGATTAAAGGAGGGTCCATCAGCAAGAAGGGAAGGTAAAGAGATAGTAGTAGAATGAAGACGACGTTGGAGGTAAATTCTGCGTGCTCGTTGATAGAGAGGGCAGTCTAACAGAATGTGGCTAATTGATACTGGAACTTGACACTGCTCACAGAGAGGAACAGGGTGCCTCTCCATGAGATACCCAGAAGTAAGACGAGTGTGACCAATGCGAAGGCGGGAGAGAGTGGTCTCCAACCTCGGCACTGATGACAAGAAGACGGCCAGTAACCTATGCTCGGTTTAATAGAATGAAGTTTGTTACCGAGCAGAGTTGACCTACGTTGTTGCCAACGGGTGCGAAGGTGGGTAGCTATTGCAGCAAAATAGTCCAGAAATGGAACACCTCGATAGGAAATTGGTAGGTCATGTACTGCCGACCGCGCAGCAGTGTCTGCCTGTTCATTGCCCTGTACGTTGACATGACCAGGGACCCAACAAAAAACGATATTTTTATGTTTGGTAGAGATACGGCGTAGCCAAAGTTGGATACGGAGAACTAGGGGATGAGATGTATCAAATTTTCGTATAGCCTGTATTATTATTATTATAATCAAAAAGAAGCGCTAAGCCACAAGGACTATACAGCGCTGCAGGGCAGGAAGGAAGTGAGGGCATCAGGTGGCAAAAGGGAGATGGATGAGCAACAGGTTACGGATAACAGCGGGGCAGTGGATGGTGAAAGGGTAAAGGGCAGCAAGAGACTGAACCAGAAAGGGCTGAGGGGAGTGCGAAAAGTATCATCAGAGTTTGTGGAGTAAATCGGTCGTTGTCAAGAAGTCAATGAGAGAGTCAGGATTAAAGGAGGGTCCATCAGCAAGAAGGGAAGGTAAAGAGAGAGTAGTAGAACGAAGACGACGTTGGAGGTAAATTCTGCGTGCTCGTTGATAGAGAGGGCAGTCTAACAGAATGTGGCTAATCGATACTGGAACTTGACACTGCTCACAGAGAGGAACAGGGTGCCTCTCCATGAGATACCCATGAGTAAGACGAGTGTGGCCAATGCGAAGGCGGGAGAGAGTGGTCTCCCAACTTCGGCACTGATGACAAGAAGACGGCCAGTAACCTATGCTCGGTTTAATAGAATGAAGTTTGTTACCGAGCAGAGTTGACCAACGTTGTTGCCAACGGGTGCGAAGGTGGGTAGCTATTGCAGCAAAATAGTCCAGAAATGGAACACCTCGATAGGAAATTGGTAGGTCATATACTGCTGACCGCGCAGCAGTGTCTGCCTGTTCATTGCCCTGTACGTCGACATGACCAGGGACCCAACAAAAAACAATATCTTTATGTTTGGTAGAGATACGGCGTAGCCAAAGTTGGATACGGAGAACTAGGGGATGAGATGTATCAAATTTTCGTATAGCCTGTAGAGCACTAAGGGAGTCTGAGACTACTACAAATGATGACACAGGCATAGATGCAATACGAATAAGTGCTGCAAGAATGGCATACAGTTCAGCAGTAAAAATGCTAGCTGAAGATAGTAAATGCCCCCGCACGACGCTGTCCGGAAACACTGCTGCGAATCCGACGCCGTCTGAAGACTTAGAGCCATCTGTGTACACAGCGGTGGCATGAGAATGGGAGTGGAAGTGATCAAGAAAAAGAGAGCGGGAAGCCACCGTAGGCAGTCGAGCTTTCGAGCAAGGGAGTGAGAAAGAACAGACCCGAACAGCTGGAACTTCCCAGGGGGGTAGGGAAAAGTGAGATGCTACATGAACATATAAAGGTGGTAACTGAAGGGAAGACAAGAGTGAATGTAGGCGAACAGAAAAGGGACGGAGCAAACAGGGGCGGCGAACGAATAAAGAATGTCTACTAATATCGGTGACCATTCTATAAATGGAAGGATTGTGTAGATCGTGAGAGCGTACATAGTAGCGAAGGCAATGGGCATCACGGCGATCAGACAAGGATGGAACATTCGCTTCTGTATAGAGGCTCTCAACAGGGGAAGAGCGAAAAGCACCAAGGCACAAACGTAATCCTTGGTGATGGATAGAGTTAAGGCTAGAGAGAGTAGCACGAGAGGCCGCGGAATAAATCTGGTCACCATAATCGAGTTTTGATAAAACGAGGGCTGAATGTAGGCGAAGCAGAGTTCGACGATCAGCTCCCCAGGAAAGATTAGCAAGGGTTTTAAGAAGGTTTAGCCAGCTGTGACAAGTTGCCTTCAGAGAGGTTATGTGAGGTTTCCAGGATAACCGACGGTCAAAGAGAAGGCCTAGAAACCTGACTGTATCACGTTCGGAGATACGGGAGCCATAGAGATACAAAGGATGATCGGAGATAACAGAGCGTCTAGCGAAAGTAATTTGGCGAGTTTTGGTACTTGAAAATTTAAACCCATGCGTGGTGGCCCAAGTGGAAACACAGTCGACCTCATTATTATTATTATTATAATCAAAAAGAAGCGCTAAGCCACAAGGGCTATACAGTAGTCGACCTCATGCTGGAGAGAAACTGCAATAAGATGACAGTCAGCGCCTGCACAAGCAATAGCGAAGTCATCAACATAGAGTGATGACCAAATATTGGGTGGAAGAACAGAGGCCAAATCATTTATAGCAAGGAGAAAAAGTGTTGTGCTTAGAACACATCCCTGAGGGACACCTTCAGCTTGGACGAAGTCCGGGGAAAGAACATTATTGACTCGAACACGGAAATGTCTGTCAGTTAAAAAGTTCTCAAGGAAGGATGGTAGATTGCCTGGGAGGCCTAAGGAATGGGCTTGGGCCAAAATATTATACCTCCAAGTTGTGTCATATGCCTTCTCAAGGTCAAAAAATATGGCAATAACTGAGTGATTATTCGCAAAGGCATTACGAACATACGTATCCAAGCGTAGTAAGGGGTCTATGGTAGAACGACCCTTACGAAAGCCATATTGACTAGCGGAGAGACTGTTGTGAGTCTCTAAATACCACATTAAACGTCGATTTACGAGGCGTTCCATCACTTTGCAAACTGCACTAGTAAGAGCGATGGGGCGATAGTGGGAGGCATCATGTCCTGTAGTACCCGGTTTGCGGAAAGGGAGAACAATGGCAGATTTCCACAGCTGGGGAAGAACTCCTTGTGCCCAAATAAGATTGAAGAGGTGTAAGAGGACTACAAGGGCTGACCGATGTAAATGTTGTAACATACGAATATGAATGTCATCAGGCCCAGCTGCCGATGATCGGCAAGCTGAGAGCGTTGCCTCCAGTTCTTGAAGTGTAAAAGGCACATTATACTGTTCTTCTCCGAGAGAAGAAAAGTCCAAGGGTACTAACTCTCTGGCAGACTTTGAGGAAAGAAACGAGGGGCATAGCTGGAGCCCTCGGGAAATACGGACCAGATGTGTGCCAAGTTCAATGGCAACGTCGAGAGGGTTTGCTATATCAACACCAGTGACCCGTAGAACAGGAGCCGGGTCAGGAGAGTATTTACCACTCAATTTCCTCACTTTTTTCCAGACTGCACTCATAGAAGAAGCAGAGGTGATGGTGGAAACAGTCTCGCCAACAAGTGCGTTTAGCTTCACGGATGACACGGCGAGCGATCGCACGCTTCTGCTTAAAATCAAGAAGTCTCTCAGCGGTTCTATTGTACCGGTACCTGCCCCATGCAGCACGTTTCAAACGTACTGCACGAGCACAAGCAGGAGACCACCAAGGCACGCACTTCTGAGAATGCCTGCCTGAGGTTTGGGGTATAGAATGAGAAGCTGCGGTATAAACTGATGTCGAGAAGATGTGTAGGAGCTCATCAATGGAGGATGAAGAAGGAACCTCACTAAAAGCAGTGAGGTGTGAGTAAAGATCCCAATTTGCCCGATCAAATTGCCAGCGAGGGCTACGGAAAGGTGGTGAATAGGAAGGAGAAGTAAGAATGATCGGAAAATGATCACTGTCATGTAAGTCTGGTAGAACAGACCAGGTGAAGTCTAGTGCAGTGGAGGAAGAGCAGACTGATAGATCGATGCAAGAGAGAGTATGAGTACGAGGATCAAAATGGGTGGGAGTACCCGTATTTAAAAGATGGAGGGGGTGAGAGGCAAGAAAAGCCTCCAACTGAATGCCACGTGAGTCACAATGAGACCCCCCCCAGAGGAAATGGTGGGCATTAAAATCACCAAGTAACAGAAGTGGTGGTGGGAAGGACGAAACAAGAAAGGCAAAGTCTGGGATAGAAAATGCTCGAGAAGGAGAGAGATATAAAGAACATATTGTAAACCACTTATTCAAGTGGATACGGGCTGCAGTGTAATGCAGCGAGGTATGGACAAATAGTTGACAGTACGGAATATCATTGCGTAGAAGAAGGGCACTTTCATTAAAGGTCCCATCTGAGAAAGGATCCGAAGAATACAATAAATTATAGCCTGAGATAGGTTGGAAAACAGCCGAGTGTAATTTTGGTTCTTGTAAGCAAGCACCAACAGGGGAAAACCTGGAAAGCAACATCTGAAGCTCACCCCGATTACCCCTGAGGCCGCGGATATTCCACTGTAAATAGGCCATGATTGGCGATGAAGAAAATATCAGGAATCTGTAGGTAAAGGCACCTACGGACTAGAGGGGTTAGAAAAGTCAACGTGTGGTGGCATTGGAAGATGTTCAAGTAGCGAAGGAACGGAGCGTTGCGAAGAATGGGGTTGTGAAGATGGAGGAGAGGGAAGAGAAGGAACAGGAAGTGAATCAGTGTCCATTGAAGGTTTAGTCTCTGCAATATATTCTGAAATGGCTTCAAGTGTTTCTGAATTCAAAGATGTATGGGAGACCATATTGGAGATAGGAGGAGGAGGGTGAGTAAAGATTGGGACAGTAATGGACTGTACCAAAGTAGAGGGGGAGGGAAAAGTGTAAGGGACTGGAGATGAAGTGTGGGGGGGGACAGAAGAGGCAGAAACCTGGGAGGTGACAGAAGAGGGAGAAACTTGGGAGGGGACGGGGGTGGAAGGCATAGTACGAGGAGGAGGGTGAATCTCCACACTTGTAATAGAGCCAGAGAGAGGGGAAGAACTAGGTACAGAGACTGGAAAGGTAAAGTGTGGAGGTGGAAGAAGGGAAGGAAGGGGCAAAGAAGATTTGAGCAATGTGGATTTTTTGGACTTCTGAGTAGAGGGGCGATTGGTATTAGGTGTCGTACGAGGTCTTGTCGATACTGGGACTTGAGAGGAAGGACGCGAAGATGTGAGAACAGACTGAGTTGTAGTTGGGACGTCAGAGCCAAGGACAGCAAAAGGACTAGATGCCGTAGTGGCTATGGGAGGGGTAACAACAGAGGAGGCTGCAGAAGATGGGACCCCAGAAGTGGGGGGACGTTTGGAAACACGAGAATAAGAAACACGGGGTAGTCTCCCTTGGAGGCGGAGATGAGTAACTGCCATAGCATAAGGGAGACCTTCTGCCTCTTTGAGGCAACGGATTTCACGTTCATTTAAGTAGACCTTGCAACGGCGGGAGTACGAAGGGTGAGCTTCATTACAATTAAGGCAAGATGGAGGTTGACTGCAAGATGTATTAGAATGGTCGTCGGCACCACAGACTGGGCATTCGGCCATAGATCTGCAATATTTCGCTGGGTGACCAAAACGCCAGCAATTTCTACATTGTTGCGGTGTAGGCATCACCTTTCGAACTTGTAACCGATGTCCCGCGACATATACAGAGGACGGGAGTTCTCGGCTGTCAAAAGTTAAACGAGCCACATTGCAAGGGTAACGTCTCCGCCCCCGGGCAGGAAGGACATAAGTGTCTACTTTGAGGATTGGGAGATCCTGGAGTTCCAGCTGTTCAAAAATGTCATTGCCACATGACTGGAAATTCTGTTGGACTATGGTATGGGGCAGAATGACAGTACCACTACAAGAATTGAGAGAAAGATGTTTTTCAATAGTGATAGGAGTAGTATCGATATTCGAAAGGAGAGAAAGATCATGAGCTTGGGTAGCATTCTGGACAGTGACGATGCGCGTACCGCTCTTGAGAGCGTGAAATGAAATATCTCTGCCAACATGACGCAGGAGCGCTTTGGCAATACTATGGTCAGAAAGGTAGGCAGAAGAAGAAGTTGGTCTTAAAGTAAAGAATTTAGTCCATTGTGTGGTCCGAAACTGAGCGTGGAGAGGGAGTGCTTGACGTGTCGGTCTTTTCCGAGTAGAATGGGAAGGTAACGACGGAGCATCATCAGGAGATTGACGTTGGCGTTTAGGAGTAGGACCGGAGTTGGTCCGGCATGAAATGGGTGGGCGATTCGAAAATTGCCGTACCGTAGAGGGAGAAGCCGGAAGCATAGTCAGAGAGCGGAGTTCAGACAAATCGAAGGAGTCAGTCGAAGCCCCGGTACCTGAAGCGGGTGAGGAAACAGCACCAGCAAGAGGTACAGGGGCATCAGGAGTATCCGAAGAGTGGTCTAAACACAAGGCAGGGTCAGAATGGGGTGCGGTATCAAGAAGGAGCCCGGGGGTAGTGGTTTCATGGACTAGGGCTGCCATGGTTAGGTTACTCCTTTGCTTTTTGTTTTTAAGAAAAAAAAGAAAGAAGAAAAGAAAATAAAAATAAAAAAAGAATAAAAAAGGGGGGGAGCAGGGAGGAATAGTTCCCAGGAGGAATGAAAGGGCCGGAAATCTCCCTCCGCGCCCAAGAGGACCTCAACACCGCTAGTAGCGCAGATGCAGCATGGAACCCATGCCATACCCTACCCTTCATGCCAGTAAACCAGCAATCCGGGATAGCAACCTCACATCTGCCGAGCTACCTCGGTGGACAAAAGAGAGGGCGGCCGGATATCCGCCACAAAGCATACCTCCTTTGGCCACCACCCCTGGAATCCGAAAGGTGGCTTCCAGAGATACACCCGTCGCCCAAAAGACACCCCAAGCTACTCCGGGATACCGGAGAGGGATCGGGACATCCCCAGGCAATCCAGATTCCACGGCAAACTACGCCACCGCCAAGAACCTCAACGGAATGGGATGGACCCCGGTGTCCTTTCCCCTACCTAGGAACTAGCGCGCCTGTGGGAGAAATCCCGAAGGCCAAAAAGAGGAAGGGCAAAAGGGAGGGGTGAGGAGGAGGAGGAGGAATGGAAAAAGGGGAGGATGGGATAGGGGAGGGGAGAATGGGGGGTAATTAGGTTCGGTGTGAGGAAGAAGACCGACAGGGCTAATTCCTCAGACCAAGAGCCTCTTCACCACGCCAAGGAGCCCCCCTTGAAGAGGAAACACGTGGATAGGGTAAAGAAATACTCACATAGGCTGGAAGTACGTATATTATGGATAATGTGGTAAGCGCCAAACAGCCGTGACCTGCCTCCTTGCTCTCTCTCGTAAGACTAACTAACCCCAGTACCCATATGTGAGGGGGTGTTTGAAATACTGCGGTGGTCAGCACAATATGAATACAGACAGTGATTCACGCAGAGACGGTTGGTAGTGAGTCATCTACTGGTACACTGGTTACTGGTACTACTACTGAGCGGCCAAACAGCTGTGACCTGCCTCCTTGCTCTCTCTCGTAAGACTAACCCCAGTACCCATATGTGAGGGGGTGTTTGAAATACTGCTGTGGTCAGCACAATATGAATACAGACAGTGATTCACGCAGAGACGGTTGGTAGTGAGTCATCTACTGGTACACTGGTTACTGGTACTACTACTGAGATACAGAGGACGGGAGTTCTCGGCTGTCAAAAGTTAAACGAGCCACATTACAAGGGTAACGTCTCCGCCCCCGGGCAGGAAGGACATAAGTGTCTACTTTGAGGATTGGGAGATCCTGGAGTTCCAGCTGTTCAAAAATGTCATTGCCACATGACTGAAAATTCTGTTGGACTATGGTATGGGGCAGAATGACAGTACCACTACAAGAATTGAGAGAAAGATGTTTTTCAATAGTGATAGGAGTAGTATCGATATTCGAAAGGAGAGAAAGATCATGAGCTTGGGTAGCATTCTGGACAGTGACGATGCGCATACCGCTCTTGAGAGCATGAAATGAAATATCTCTACCAACATGACGCAGGAGCGCTTTGCCAATACTATGGTCAGAAAGGTAGGCAGAAGTCAGTCTTAAAGTAAAGAATTTAGTCCATTGTGTGGTCCGAAACTGAGCGTGGAGAGGGAGTGCTTGACGTGTCGGTCTTTTCCGAGTAGAATGGGAAGGTAACGAATGAGCATCATCAGGAGATTGACGTTGGCGTTTAGGAGTAGGACCGGAGTTGGTCCGGCGTGAAATGGGCGGGCAATTCAAAAATTGCCGTACCGTAGAGGGAGAAGCCGGAAGCATAGTCAAAGGAGAGCGGAGTTCAGACAAATCGAAGGAGTCAGTCGAAGCCCCGGTACCTGAAGCGGGTGAGGAAACAGTACCAGCAAGAGGTACAGGGGCATCAGGAGTGTCCAAAGAGTGGTCTAAACACAAGGCAGGGTCAGAATGGGGTGCGGTATCAAGAAGGGGCCCGGGGGTAGTGGGTTCATGGACTTGGGCTGCCATGGTTAGGTTACTCCTTTGCTTTTTGTTTTTAAGAAAAAAAAAGAAAGAAGAAAAGAAAATAAAAATAAAAAGAATAAAAAAAGGGGGGAGCGGGGAGGAATAGTTCCCAGGAGGAATGAAAGGGCCGGAAATCTCCCTCCGCGCCCAAGAGGACCTCAACACCGCTAGTAGCGCAGATGCAGCATGGAACTCGTGCCATACCCTACCCTTCATGCCAGTAAACCAGCAATCCGGGATAGCAACCTCACATCTGCCGAGCTACCTCGGTGGACAAAAGAGAGGGCGGCCGGATATCCGCCACAAAGCATACCTCCTTCGGCCACCACCCCCGGAATCCGAAAGGTGGCTTCCAGAGATACACCCGTCGCCCAAAAGACACCCAAAGCTACTTCGGGATACAGGAGAGGGATCGGGACATCCCCAGGCAATCCAGATTCCACGGCAAACTACGCCACCGCCAAGAACCTCAACGGAATGGGATGGACCCTGGTGTCCTTTCCCCTACCTAGGAACTAGCGCGCCTGTGGGAGAAATCCCAAAGGCCAAAAAGAGGAAGGGCAAAAGGGAGGGGTGAGGAGGAGGAGGAATGGAAAAAGGGGAGGATGGGATAGGGGAGGGGAGAATGGGGGGTAATTAGGTTCGGTCTGAGGAAGAAGACCTACAGGGCTAATTCCTCAGACCAAGAGCCTCTTCACCATGCCAAGGAGCCCCCCTTGAAGAGGTACTTATTCTGTAATATAGACTAGAACTGAGCATCATAATCCAAATGAGAACTTACCAAATAAATAAATTTGAATTATAGTTATAAGAACTTCTATTATTTATACAATGCCAAGAATTCTCTGAATTTGTCATTTTATTTTGTGGAGTAATTTCAAGTGAATAGGTTGAAACAGATGCAATACACAGGTTTGTAGCTTTAAACAATAGATGAGTTTTCTTTTATTTTACAGACTTGTCAGAGAGAGATAAAGAAGCTGAAGGAGAAGGAGCTAAAACTTGGTGGGGAACTGACTAGCGCCACCAAGGAAATCGTACGATTGCAATCACTGCTCAAAGATCTTGGCACAGGCCAGGTTTCAGCAGTGTGAGGTCACCTAGAGGCAGTCTTGATGTTTACTTATATTTCACTATTGGTTGCTTGAGTGACCATGAACCTCATCTCTCACTGGCTTCCAAGACAAAGTGAATTTTGGCACCCAAGATAATTAAGAACTATTGATTCTGATGCACTATTACCCTTGGGTAATGATATGTTTTGAAGTCTTAAGAGAGAATTATTATATTCTGTAAATGCTAAGCCTGCATGGTTCATTAGCATTGAAAAGTGAGAAGAATTATCTATACCTCAGAGCTGTTGATTGATCAAAAATTCATCTGGAACCCCTTACCCTCCCCATTTAATTATTCACTCTGAGGTAATTTTATCCTGCTATCCACTTAGTTTTTACAGGTTATGAAAAGGTAGTTGATGGTCCTTGAGTGAATTTATGTCAAATCTATAAAAGTTTTGAGCACTATTACTTCTCATGTCTCAGAGAACATGAAGTGGATTGATACCAAAGGTTTTGTATTTTGTGGTACAACTTGAGATAATATGAGAGTTACCAAAGGGAGAATGCAGAATCTGATGGATTTAAGCATATAGCTGGGAATGTGCATTGTGGTCAACAAAAAGACAAATATTTATGCATTTATTATAATAGTTTAAATAACTTCTTTTTTTTTTGGGTGAATAATTATGTACTTCACCTTATAAGTGCTTGTTTGATGAACACACTACACACCTCAGCTTTTTATACCAAATATTTAATTTTAAGTTTACTGAGGCAAGCAGTTTGCAAGCCCTAGTATTTCAGTCATTCCTTAATGTTTTCTCTAATATAATACTATACTATGCAGAATTTGCCCTTGTCATGCCTTCATTGCAGTGATGTTCACCTAGTGTGTTGGTGGACAAATCTTGGCATGGCAACCCAGGGATAATTTTCACTTCTGATCCTTACTACAGGATACTCAGCTCAATATTGACAACTTTTATTTTAATAGTCACTTTATTAGTAGACTGTCAAACAGTAATTTACTTAGTACATATGAAGACATGTTAAAATGTCACAAATTTTGACTTGCCCAAAAAACATTTTCTATTTATCACCTCTAGCGTTGTTTGACAGTAATTTTAATCTAATTAGATCACCCATTTTAATTGTGCAAGAGTGAGAGATTATGTATAATGACTATTTTTCTCTAAAAGACTTTCTTGTGATATTCTAAATATTACATTGCGGTGCCGAGGACAGTTCTCAGCCTTTAGAATTCCTTAAATCTTGGTTTCTTCCATTCTTTCCAGTATTGTTAGCAATATTTTACATATTTATTTATCCATCAACTTGACCCCATTCCTACCTAAATAGAGTGAAGCAGATGCATCCAACCTTACTAGGACCTTGATGAGGAACTCCATTATGTAGCAACAATATTCCTATGCTCCAATTCAACATTTTCCTCTCAAAATTAATAAATTCTTGCATTTTTATTATGGTAGCGAAGAGGTTACAATAAACACTCTGGATTTGCACAAACCTAACCATCTAACTAGCATGTTAGTCATGTAACCAGTGAGACAGGAGAGGTTTCGCCACTAGTACAGCATTAGCTAAAAACAGGGTTATCATGGCATTCCCATCCACAGCACCTCCATCATATCAGTAATTATACTGTTTGTACTCCTGTCATATGTCAACCCTGTAGGCTCTGTTATTACAATTTTGAATTATATATTATTTCTGACACATGTATAAACTACAGTATTTATCTTAAGATCCCCTGAGGTGTTGGCATATATACCAAGGAGGATGAGTGAGCCACATCACTGCTAACATTATTCTCTTGAGCTTTAATAAAGTACTGCTGCCAGCCTTTCTTAGTACTGTACTACAGTAATTGTCTTGTCCATGTGTTGGTATAATGACTTGCTGTTCATAACCAAGTATCCCAGTTGCTATACATTTCAAACTTCATACTAAAGCCTTATTTTCTTCTAATCTGTGTTCCCTTTATTTTCTTAGTTCACTTTCTCAATGTAAACTTTGTGTTTTAACACACTGGCTGTTTTCCACTAGTAGAGTGACCCATAAAAGAAGAAATACCTTCATAATCAGAAGGTTGCTAGTATCACAGTGTAGATGAACCTCCAAACTACAACATCCCCACCCCTTTATCAGAGTGCTGGCACTGCACCTTTCACCTCTGGGACTTAAGTATGGCTAATTTGTTTAAGTAAATCCCTTCATAAATGTTACCGTGCTCACACTCCAACAGCACATCAAATCATACAAACCACTAGCCTCACTCAGTCCTATTCACCCTGTTGGATGTCCAAGTCCCTCTCATACTGACCATTAGGAAAGAGCAAGGTGATGAGAGTAGCAAAATATTTAGGCAATAGAAGGAGGGGGTATGCAGGAAACAAATGTGTTCAAGTATTTGGGAGCAGACTTTTCGGGACAGTTCTGTGGAGGATGAGGCAAGTCATAATGAGGGAGGGAAGAAAAGAGGGAGAGGGTGGGGGGGAAAGGTGGTGCCTTGAGGCATTTATGGAGATGAAGCTTATCCATGGAGGCAAAAAGAGGAATGTACCAGAGTATAGTGGTACCAACACTTGTATGGATTTGATGTACAAGTTTTAAATGTTGCAGCGAGAAAGAGGCTAGAGGCAGTGGACATAATGTGTGTGATTGCAATGTGTGCTGTGTATATTATGCAGTGAATTTATAGTCTGGGAAATAGGTGTGGGTTACTATGGCTGAGTGTGAAAGTATAAGAGTGCACACATTCAGCAACCTCTTCTACCCCTTCCCTAAGCATAATGCCAGAAACTGAATATTATCAGCAGTACAATACAATAAACCCTCCATTTAAAGGACTTCAGAAATATTGGACAAATCTGCTGGATCAATAGACTGGAAAACAATAGGCAAAGTCCTTGTTCATTATTATTACAATCATGGCAAAATAATGATTTCTTTATCTACCACAATTGCTATTACTGGCTACCTGCACCTTCCAATTAATCTGTTAAATAGAGGGTTTGCTGTATGTATATGCAAAATTAGCAAACATCAGAACACCATTCAAGAATTTAAACTTGGTGCATGTCAGGTCAGTTATGGAACCCACACCTGATGAAGCATGTGAAGAAACTCAAAACAGTCCAAAGGTTTGCAGCCAGGCTAGTACCAGAACCGAGATGCTGAAAAACTAAACTTGATAACTGTGGCAGAGGGAATTATAAGGAAAGACATGATTTCTTTTTCTTTCAACACAATGGCCATCTCCCACAGAGGTAGGGAGACTCGAAAAAGATATGTAAAAATTTTCTCTTTGACATTTAGTAATTTACAGAGTTTACTAGCCCATTGCTCCTGGCATTTTAGTTGCCTCTTATGATATGCATGACATACAAAATCCCAAGAGGAATAGATAAGGCAAATAAAGGATACAGGTGAATGCTGAAAATGTACAGCCATATTGATGTAAGGAAGTATTTCTTTAGTCTGAGGGTTGAAAAGTGAAATGACTTCGGTGGTGGAGGCAAACTTTATACACAGTTCCAAGAGTACATATGATAAGGCCAGAAATCAGTGAAAAGTTAGCAGTGTGTGGCCCAGCTCCTCTTATCTGTTGTATGCATATATAGTTGTGTTACTGCGTGTGTGAGGGGTACATGGCATCCAGACTGTCCCAGTCACATCCCTGATTACATGTCATTATATTCTCTTGTCAGTTGTAATACATTATTGGGCATTGCTGTATTATTGCACACATTTGAAGGAATCATTCGCAACAGTCTAAAAAAAAAAACATCGAATAGGAGCACCTGCTACAACATGTTAGGGAGTATTAACATCAAGACTTAGAAAAAACTTTGGAATAGCTTGGAAGTAAGCAGAAAATTAATTTTAGACTGTTATGTGTGCACCAAGAGCAAAGGTTAGCATTCAATCAGTGCTCTTGTCAAAATCTTATTTTTTTTTTTATCTGATTGTGAGGTTGGTTTTGCTAATTAAGAGTCTGTGTGTTTTGCAAGTTTAGCTCTTAGTGTAGACCATCTTCACAAGTATAGCCAAGCTAAATGTTAAGTCAGGATCTGTCAAAATGCTGGCTGTATTATCTTCCCCTCCATTTTCAGGTTATACACTATACACAACTGAACTGCCTAAAATTGGAGAATATATGTACAAAAGAATTTTATTTTGCTATTGTAGGTAGTCTGTCACTGATACCCAGAAGGCAAAGTGTAAATATGTGTATTAGGAAAATATAATAGATTGCATTATATTGGACATCAGATGTCAGATATAATTTTTTTGCAGTACTTTTGATCATGCAGAGAAAATCTGTTTTGTTGTTCTGTCAAGTGTAGGAAATCTGCTACAAGATCGGTATAAAGACTGTCAAGTGTAGGTACTATGCTACAAGATCCACTTTTGACTCGAGTAAAACTGCATGAAGAATTGATGGTAAAAAGTGTTATTTTTCTTTATTGGGTCACCCTGCCTTGGTAGGATATGGCCGGTTTGTTGAAGAAAAAAAAATACATATTAATTTTTCTCTTTCTACTCACTTGTATGTGGCTGCAGGGGTCAATTCACAGTTTCTGGCCTTGCCTCTTTGCTGGTTGTGTGTGTGTCCATATACTCTGCCTTGTATATATTCTACATTGTAAAAACTCCTGTGCAAACTTTTTCTCTTACAACTTTAACTCACTATTTCACCAATCATTCTTCCTACTTGTGGCCACTCTTTTATTCCTACAAACTTCTGCTACCTGCACTTTTAAATCTACCTCATTTTCACCTGTATTCTCTTATGTCCAACTTTTCTCAGTATCTGCACATATCTTTCCTTGATCTCCTTTAGTTCACTCACTGTCACTACTTCTACCTACACTGATGCCATTTTCCTTACTTTCATTGTTGCTACCAGTAAGTAATGATCTGACATGTCTGTCACCCATCTAAAAACACGCACATCACAAGTCTACCCAACAACCTTTTATCCACTAACACAGTCTAGCAGACTGCTGTCATCACTCCTCATATATCTTGTGTACTTATTTATCTTCATTTCCTTTAAAAAAATTATTACCAAACCTCTTTCTCTACTTATTTCCATTAGAGATTTCCCAATTATCATTTATTCCTGGCACTCCAAACTTTCCTAGCATGCCATCTACAGCATTCTCTCTCTCTTTCTCACATCGCTACTCTAATCCCTCTTTTTTTTTTTCCACAGTAATTCTTTTAATGTTACCACTAGTACTCCTTCAACTCTAGTGCTTTCAGATATACCCAGTTTAACCCTCATTAAAATTTTCTCCTTTTTAGCTTTGTTTCATTGTGCTAAAACAACTTCCTTTCATTTCTAATATTAACAATAAATTCTCTTTTCATACACACACACACATTCCAACAACCCAACTTTAAAACTCCTTCTTTGTCTTTTTAGTAATTGATTTGAGACACTGAGAAGAAAACCAATGAACTTGCCAGTGAGTGAAAAATGACATTTTCTGTATCAAAATCTTCATCTTTTAAGTACTGCATCATATAAATCACTCAGAATAGCGAGTTTATCACTTTTATCCTACATTTTTCCAGTTTGTACCTGCTCTGGGGTCCCTGTAAACTTATAAAATTTATGGCAAGCTATGAAAGAATGTCCAAAAATCTCCTTCACAGATGAGAAAGATAATCAATATTGACTGTGTTGCCATAGGTTATGCCTAAAAACAGTGTTTTAACTCCTGAGAAACCCGGTGGTCTCACCATAACGCCAGTTTGATCAGAATTATGTGGTTTGTTACCGAGATTAATGTTACGAAAGTTTGTAGGTGATTTTTTCAAGAGTGACATTTAGCGAGTTCCTCAATTTTGTTCTCAGTGCCTTGTGTAGGAAAATGTGTTACTAGACCCTTGCTTCCAGCATTTTACTCACATTCAACATGCATTACTGACAGAGGAAGAATTCTTACTCACTTCCCCATGTAACCGAAGGGTAATGCTACAAGAGCAAGAACTATTAAGAGATTAGAAGAAGTGTGTGTACACCTACATAGACGTCCACAGTCACATGTATGGTGTATACTGAGTGGAGGAAGCAGTAGCAAGATTTAGCTGTCTTACGTGTTTGAGAAAGTAAAATTGTTGTACAGTATTTGCATTAATGCCCCTAACCTACATGGGAGCCATGAAAAAAAAGTGGCTATTCTGGTAAACAATGAATGTAGAGATATTAAAATAGTTTGTGATATTTCAGATAAAACTTGACAGTAGCATTTAAATAGATTTTAGCATGTAGCAAAAGTGACTTTAGTATTGCCTTTTGGGATGGTGGAGCGTAAGTTATTACTAGCCCACCCCAAGTGTGTATATTCTGTATCTACTGTTTGACGTAAATTATATTACTTGTATGTGTAGAGTGAGTCATAATAAAGTCTCCACAGATTATATTATTGCTGTTTGAATATATACATTTTTCTGTCAAAACTGGTGGTAGCAGTGGTTTACATTACCTGGAGAGGGCTTCGAGGGTCAGTGCCCCCGCGGTCCAGTGTGTGACCAGGCCTCATGGTAGATCAGGACCTGATAAACCAGGCTGTTACTGTTGGCCTGTCCAGTGCCTTCTTGAAGACAGCCAGGGGTCTTTTGGTAATCCACCTTATGTATGCTGGGAGGCACTTGAACAGTCTTGGGGCCCCTACACTTATTGTGTTGTCTCTTATCGTGCTAGTGGTGCCCCTGCTTTTCATTGGAGGGATGCTGCACCGTCTGCCGAATCTTTTGCTTTCATAGGGAGTGATTTTTTAATGCAAATTTGGTACTAATCCCTCTAGGATTTTCCAAGCGTACATAATCATCTATATCTCCCACCTGCGTTCCACGGAGTACAGGTCAAGGAACTTCAAACGTTTCCAGTAATTTAGGTGTATCACACTTCTGTGTGCCATGAAGGTTTTCTGTACATTTTCTAGGTCAGCAATTTCACCTGCCTTGAAAAGTGCTGTTAGTGTGCAGCAATATTCCCGCCTAGATAGAACAAGCAACCCGAAGAGTGTCATCGTGGGCTTGGCCTCCCTAGTTTTGAAGGTTCTTATTATCCATCCTGTCATTTTTTAATGTGTTTTCTCTTCTGTACCAAGATGCCATTGTGTAGCAGTGTCTGACAGAGTGAATATCATAATGGTATATAATATCGACAGGTTGGTAAGTAAGACACACTAACCAGTCAGTATTATATACCATTTTCATATTCACATAGTCTTGGTTTAAATCTTGAGTTCTATGTGAAATTAGCTGGCCTGGTCATTAAAAATTCTTCCTGAATGAGTTGCTCCACAATTGAAGTAATGATGAAATTCATCAAAGCTTAAATAACATCTTGCTGCTAGACAGATGTTCATTATAGGAGTGCTGAGCCCTGAAAAGAGAGAGTACACGTCAATTAACTCGACGTATCAGTTTTGATGAACAGTTACAGTACCTGCTTATAATAAATACAACACATTGTTTTTGTTTGGTTTTTCTTTTGTTGCTGTTGTAACGAATTGTTACCTAAATGCAACACTGATAAAAGTTTTATCATTACTACTTATAAATTTTACGAGATGGGAAAGAACTTGCCAGGAAAGAACGTAATGTCGGACCTCTCTAAGGGGGGCTCCTTATCATGGTAGAGGGATTTTTTTTGTCCAAGGAATTGGACTTTTCTGTCTTCTCCCTCTGACCAAACCTAATTACCCCTAAATCCCACCTTCCATGTCCCATCCTCCCCATCCCTCCTCTCTCCTACTTCTGACCTTTGGGGTCCTCCCCTCAGACATTTTAGCTCCTAGGTTGGGGACAAGTATTGATGTCCATCCTATTCTGTTGAGGTCCTTGGTGGTGGTGTAGTTTGTTGTGGAATCTGAATCATCTGAAGATGTACCAATCCCCCCTGCAGTATCCATGGGGTCAGGTTAAGGTGTCTTTTGGGCGATGAGTGTATCTCTGGAAGCTACCTGTCAGATTCCAGGAGGTGGTGGCCAAAGGAGGTATGCCTTGTGGTGGGTCTCCAACCGCCCTCTCTTTTGTCTACTGAGATGGCTCAGTGGATGTGAGGTTGCAATCCTGTACTGCCGGTTTACCAACATGAAAGGTAGGGTATGGCACAGGTTCCATGCTGCATCTGCACTACTGGCTGCACTGAGGGTCCTCTTAGGCGTGGAGGGGGATATACGACCCTTTCATGCCTCCTAGGAGCTATTACTCTATGTCCCCCCCCCCCACCACCATTTTTTTTTGTTTTTAAATAAAAAAAATGGGGAACTTATCATGGAGACCCATAACGACATCCCACTTCCAAAACCCTTTCTTGCAGCACCCTCTAAAGACCCTGCCATGCCTTTGGACCGTTCTTCCAACCTGGTACCTTCTTTGGGTAATGTTCCGTTACCTACCTCTGGTACTGCAGTTTCAACCAACCCTTTGAACACCTCTGACCTCTGTGCGGGTTTGACTGTGATCCTGGCTTTTCCACATACAGTGTATCAATTTTTGGATCATATTCACGACTTGGGATGGCCCACCTCTCTACCCCCATCAAACGACCACGGCCTGTCACTGATGAACCTACCTCAGTTTCCTCTCAAGCTAATAAGAAACAAACAACTAAGCATTCCCTTCCCTTACACACTATGTTTCAAAGTCCTTGGACAAAATTCTTTATGCAACAACCAATTTCTACTATCATTCTGACCATAGCATCGGCAAAGCACTCCTTCACCATGTTGGGCAGAACATTTCTTTCCGTGCTCTTAAGAGGGCACACGAGGTGTCACAGTACAAAATTCAAAGCAGGCACATAATCTTTCACTTCTTGAAATTGTTGATGACATACCTGTAATGATATGCAAGCACGTTGCTCTTAATTCTTGCTGTGGAACTATTATCCTTCAACACGATCATACAACGTGACTTTCTTGCACGTAATGACATTTTGGAGCAACCTGAGCTCCAGAATCTCTCGATCATCAAAGTTGAAACTTACACACTCCCTGCCCGCGGGCGGAGGCGCTATCTTTGCAACATAGCGAGGCTAACTTTTGACAGCCGTGAACTGCCACCATCTGTGTACGCAGTAGGACAACACCTACAAGAGCAGGAGGTGATCCCTACCCCGCAACAATGTAGAAATTGCTGGCACTTAGGCCACCCAGCAGAATACTACAGATCAGTGGCAGAATATCCTGTTTGTGATGCAGCTGACCATAGTAGTCCATCCTGTAGTCACACTTCTTCCTGCCTTAATTGCAAAGAGGTGCACCCTGTTTATTTTTGCCGTTGCCAGATTTTCTTAAGAGAAAGAGAGCTCCATTGTCTAAAAGAGAGAGGGCTTCTCTTACGCCATGGCAATCTGCCATTTCCGCCTCCATGGCTCTTTTATTCCAAGGTCGTTAGACGGCTCCAGACCTCAGTAGTGCCTGCTGATACAATTACCTGTGTCCCTTCTGTGGTGACCTCTGTGTCCAATCCTTTTGGTGTTCTGGGCTCTGAGGTTGCAACCTCATCATCTCTTACTGCCCTTACCTCTTCAACTTCCCAGTGACGTGTTTCAACGTCTATGTGCCCCCACCAATCTAAATCGATGCCACGTATACCTTCTCCAAAGTCTACATCTTCATTTAAGTCCAATTCTCCTGCAACCCCCAAACCACATGACATTCCCAACAGTTCTTCACACCTATCTCTGAATCTTGACCTTTACCTCGGGATGCATCTGATATTGTTGTGGAGGTTCATCTACCCCAACATACAATTGCTTTCTCACCTGTCCCTCCGGAAGTTTCAGCTTGTCAAGACACCTCCATTCCTTCTTTGGTGTCTTTTATTGAATCTTCACTTATTACCCAATCAACACCTTCACCCTCCGCTGCCAAACTCTCTTGACTTCTCTCTCATCTGAAACTACTGAAGCCATCTCTATGTTATTGAGGCGACAACAGCAACTGATGGACACTGGTCCATCCCCCGGCACTTCATATTCTCGCCCTCTGCACCTTTCTTCACGTCATTCCAGTACCTCACTCCTTACTAAATTCCCAGTGCCTCCGCATGTTGACTTTACTAGCTTATTTACAGTGGAATATTCGAGGCCTCGGGTATTCGGGGAGAGCTTCAGGTGCTGCTTTCCCGTTTTTTCCTGTGTGTTTGCAATAACCAAAATTGCGCTCTGCTGTTTTCTGCCCCATCTCGGGCTATATCTTATTACATTCATTGGATCCTCTTACCGATGGAACTTTTGATGAAAGTGTACTTCTCATGCGCCACGGTATACTACATTCTCAGGTCCTTGTCTGTACTTTGCTGCATTACACTGTAGCTACCATCTACTTGGACAAGTCCCCTCATGGAAGGTTCCTTGATGTTGGTGAGGGGCTCTTGATTTAGGGAATTGGATCTGTGCTCCAGTTCCCCGAATTAAGCCTGAATGCCTTCCACATCCCCCCCCCCTGGGTGCTGTATAATCCTACGGGTTTAGCGCTTCCCCCTTGATTATAATAATAATACTTGGACAAGTGTTATAGTCTGCTCTTCATATTTTTCTCCTTTGCCATTATCTATTCCGGATGTGGCATCTCTTGATTTCTTCCCTACATCCTCCTCCTCTCCTATTAGGAGATTTCAGTGCTCATCATTTCCTCTGGGAAGGGTCTAACTGTGACTCTCGTGGCGATCGGTTAGAGGCTCTTCTCACTTCTCTTCCCCTCCATGTTTTAAATATGGGTACTCACTCATTTCGAACCTCGTACTTGAACTCTCTCTGGCATAGATCTCTAAATCTGCTTCTCAACTGCACTCAACTTTATCTGGTCAGTGCTCCCTGATTTACATAACTGATCATTTTCCTATCTTTCTTACTTCTCATACATATTCTCGACTTCCTCCATGAGTAGTTTGGAAAAATGTATGGAAACTGAATGCCAAGTACTCTCCAGACTGGGCACTGGTTCTTAGGGTTGCTAGGTCAGCATTGGAAGCACTCTAAGTTGAAGAAAAAAAAAAAAAAATGGAAATCATCTTGTCCGTATCTCTCAGGGGCTCCATCTATGTCCCTCATTTCTTTCCTCTAAGTCTGCAGTTAGACTTTTCTTCTAGCACAGAAGTCTTATAATGTGCCCTTTTCGCTTCTAGAATTTTTATTTTATTTTATTTAAAAGCATCAAGTACAGCAGTTCAGGTACAGAAAACAGAATAACACTCCACTAATAAAGGAAAAATTTTTTTTACTCTTCTATCATATAACATGGAACCAATTGAAAGTCAACCCAGCCCACTTCCAATCATTATGAACACCCATAGGTTTATGGGTCATAATGACTAACTTGATATAGCCTTGACATACACAAGACAATCTAAACACCTACCCATTGGAAACTTGAAAAAAGGAGTACATTAACACAATGAAATCAGACTGTAAATTCCAGTATTCAATCATTACTGGTATAGAACTTAAGTAACAATGTTACAATGGTATACAGAATTACTAAAACAATAAGCTCCATGAAACTTGAAATTGAATCATGGTATTCTTTTTTTTTCCGTTTTTAATTGAAACCAAAATATACGAAAAAGCCCCAAATAATGAACATAAGACTTTTACAGAGCTAGAATGTATGATCACATACAAATGAAAACCAAAAACACCTAAGACCCCAACCAACCCCCTACCTAGCATCTAAACCAATTATAAACCCACAAAGTATACCTTTGCCTGTATACAGTGATATTGATAAAAGGTGCTTAAGTATACATCAATGGATTATATACACCATAAGTGATAAAAAAAATTACAATGCAATATCCCTGGGATCGCTTCTAGAACTAGAGTCAACACTTTCCGTTTGCTGATCATTGGCAGCCGGGCCTAGTGGTATACATATTTGTATGCTTCAGCATTTACATTCGTAAGCCCTTGCAGTCCTCTTACTTTTTTTAATCTTATTTGGCCACAAGGGGCTCTTTCCCCAGCTGTGGAAAACTGTTGTTGTTCTGCCTTTTAATAAACCAGGTACTTCGGGCCATGATGCCTCACACTATCGTCCCATTGCTCTTACCAGTGCAGTTTACAAGTTGATAAAACGTCTAGTAAATAGACGCTCGGTGTGGTACGTATTTAGAGAGAGCCTCTCCACTATTGGTCCTTTACTCCGCTTGTATATACCTACGTTCGTTATCCCTTTGCTAGTAATCACTCAAACCATACCACGTGCGGGGATAGAACCCGCGATCAGAGTCTCTCAAAACTCCAGACCGTCGCGTTAGCCACTGGACCAGCTAGCCACAACAGTTATAGCAGTCTTTTTTTATTTTTATCTTGAAAAGGCATATGACACTACTTGGAGATATAACATCTTGGCCAAAACTCATTCCTTAGGCCTCTGAGGCAATATGCCACTTCTTCTAAACTTTTTACCTGAGAAATATTTCCATGTTCGAGTTAATAATTTCCTTTTTCTGGACTTTGTCTAAGCTGAAGGCTTTTTCTACTTGCTATAAATGATCTGGCCTCTGTTCTCCCATTACTTTATGTCGATGACTGTGCATGCGTTGATTGTTGCCTAGTAGCAGACCCACTCCAGAATACTGTCAGCTGTGTTTCCCATTGGGCCACTATGCACAAGTTTAAATTTTCTGGTGCTAAAAAGCACCAAATTACTTAAACCAAACGTTCTGCTGTCTCTGATACTCCATTGTACCTGTACGGCTCCAGAATCCCTGAACATGATGCAGTCGGATTTCTTGGCCTTCTATTTGATCGCCAGCTGTTCTGGAAACCTCACATTACTTTCCTGAAAGCAATTTGCTATAGCCAGCTGAGCCTCCTTTTAAACCCTCGCTCATCTTTCGTGTAGAGTTCGATTGAACTCTGTCCTTTGACTACATTCAGCCCAAATTTGATCGAAACTAGACTATGGTGACCCAATAAATTCTGCGGCCTCTCCCGCAACTCCCGTAATCAACAGGGATTACGTTTATGTCTAAGACGTTTTTCGCTCCTTTCCTGTCGAGAATTTATATGCAGAGACGAATGTTCCATCTTTGAATGATCGCCGTGATGCCCATTATCTCCATTATTTTGTCTGCGTCACAACGATTCTTCTGCATACAGGATAGTAACTGACCTTAGTAGAGGTCCAACATTTGTTCACTGCGTCTTTACTCGCTCTTGACTTCTCTTCAGTTGCCCCATTTATATGTTCACCTAGCATCTAACTTTTCTCTTTTACCTTGAGAGGTACCGACAGTTCATGTCTGTTCTCTACCGCCGTGCATGAAAGCTCTAATAACCACAGTGGCTTCTCACTCCCTTTTTCTTAACCACTTTCGGTCATATTCTAGGGCCATTGCAGTTTACAATGATGGTTCTAAATCCTGTGTTGGGATTGCAGCACTGTTCCCGAACAGTGTTGTACGATATTTATTAGACTGCTAGCATCTTCACAGCTGAACTGTATGCAATTCTCATAGTGATAATCCACATTGCTTCCAGGCCTACCTCATCGTTTGTGGTAGTCTCGGACTCCTTTAGTGCTTTGCAAACTATCAAAATACAGTGGACCCCCAGTTAACGATATTATTTCATTCCAGAAGTATGTTCAGGTGCCAGTACTGAACGAATCTGTTCCCATAAGGAATATTGTGAATTAGATTAGTCCATTTCAGACCCCCAAACATACACGTACAAACACACTTACATAAATACACTTACATAATTGGTCGCATTGGGAGCTGATCGTAAAGCGGGGGTCCACTGTACTTAATTCGCCTCATCCCCTAGTTCTTTGTATACAACTTGGGTTGAACTGCATTTCTAGCCAAACAAAGAAATAATTTTCGTTAAGCCATAAATGTATTTTCCTACCTTCTATCTGTTTTGAATTAAATATTAAGTACAGTGGTCCCCCGCTTTTCGTAGTTCCCGGCAATCGTAAAATTCGCCAATCATAGGGGTATTTTTGTATAAACATGGACTCGCTTTTCATAGGTTGACTCGCGAGTCGTAGTTCGTCCGGGACGCGTACGCACGGCGTGAGCCAGGGCGGCAGCCAGTCTGGCATTGTTTACCAGTGAGCGAAGGTCCCCTCACGTACTCCAGCGAAATATTTCATAATATTCCATTTATTTTAGTAGGTAAGACACATAGGCAACAGTTAGGCAACTTTATTCCGAAACGTTTCGCCTACACAGTAGGCTTCTTCAGTCGAATACAGAAAGTAGGCAGGAACAGTAGAGATGTGAAGACGATGTAATCAGTCCATCACCCTTGAAGTTGTAGAATTTGAGGTTGTCAGTCCCTCGGCCTGGAGAAGTTCAGTTCCATAGTCAGGAATTATCTGAAGATCAAGCGACAGTGCGGAGACTTAAATACTGTCGAAAGGAGAGGTGCAGAGTAGTAGTAGTAGTAGTAGTGAGAGTGTAGCCACTGAGAGGACAGGTCCCTCTCAGATCCAACAGTTCTCACTTGAAAGGGTTGTCTAAGGCGTTTTCTGTACCAAGAGGCCATGTGTTGCAGTGTCTGACAAGATGAACATCAAAATGGTATACAATACCGACAGGTTGGTAGGTAAGACACACAGGCAACAGTTAGGCAACTTTATTCCGAAACGTTTCGCCTACACAGTAGGCTTCTTCAGTCGAATACAGAAAGTAGGCAGGAACAGTAGAGATGTGAAGACGATGTAATCAGTAACTGTTGCCTATGTGTCTTACCTACCAACCTGTCGGTATTGTATACCATTTTGATGTTCATTTATTTTAGTGCTTGCAAGTACTAAATAAGCTACCATGGCTCCAAAGAAAGCTCCTAGTGCCAAGCCTGTAGTAAAGAAGGTGAGAAATACGATTGAATTTAAGAAAACCATCATTGAACAATATGAAAGTGGTACAAGTGTGGCCGAATTGTCCAGGATGTATAAGAAACCCTACACAACCTTATGTTCCATAGTGGCCAAGAAAAATGAAATAAAGGATGCTGTTGTTGCAAAGGGAGTAACTATGCTGACAAAAATGAGATCACCAGTACTGGAAGAGGTTGAGAAGTTATTATTGGTGTGGATAAATGAGAAACAATTAGCAGGAGATACTCTTATGACTTCGTTCATTTGTGAAAAGGCTAGGCAGTTGCATGAAGATTTGGTAAAGAAATTGCCTGCAAATAGTGGTGAAGTGAGTGAATTTAAATTCAAATTCAAAGTTTATTCTCTATAAGGATTACAATGCTGAGTTTACAGAATTTGGTTATTGTGTGGTTTACATGTAGTAAAATAATTACAGAGTGTACCACTAGAACACCTAGCATGGCTAGGCATTTTGGGCAGACTTATATTAAATCTTAAGTTTAAAATATTACAAAATTATGAGGTAAGTTGGTATTTATTTATTTATTTATTTATTTATTTATTTATTTATTTATTAACAATTTGAGCACACATACAGAGGTACAAAAAAATACAGATAAGAGCAGCATGCCAAAGCCACTTATACTATGCATAGCATTACGGGCTGGCTTAAAATTAACTTAAGATTAACTAAGCAATGATGAAATCAGTGATAAAACATTAATGTAAACAGATTACTATAAAGCACAAGCGAGTATTACAAAGACAGGTCATATGGTTGCATGCATTGTTGTACATTCAGTCGTATGGAGTATTCTGTTAGGTAGTGTATTTAAAAAATAATAGTTAGATTGGGTTTTAGGTTTAACATTTATGTGATATAATTGTGAGAAACATTTAAGATATACAATTTATAAGGTTCAGTTATTCAGTATTTATTTGGTTTTGGGTGAATAAGTGATCTTTGAGAAGAGACTTGAATTTATAAACAGGTAGTGTTTCTTTTATATTTACAGGTAATGAATTCCAGATTTTAGAGCCTTTTATGTGCATTGAGTTTTTGCATAGTGTGAGATGGACACGAGGAACATCAAAGAGTGATCTGTGCCTTGTGTTATGGTCATGTGTTCTGTTGAGGTTGGCAAGGAGATGTTTGAGGGGAGGGTTAATATCAGAGTTAAGTGTTCTATGTATGTAATAGGTGCAGTAATAAGTATGGATGTTTTGTATGGTGAGTAGGTTTAGTGTATTGAATATTGGTGGAGTGTGCTGCCTGTAGTGAGAATTTGTTATCATTCTAACTGCAGCCTTTTGTTGGGTAATTAGTGGTCTGAGATGGTTAATTGTTGTTGAGCCCCATGCACAAATTCCATAGGCGAGATAGGGGTAAATAAGAGTGATATAGGGCCAGGAGGGCTGACTGTGGAGCATAGTACCGTATCTTCGATAGTATGCCTACAGTCTTGGAAATTTTCTTAGAAATTTGTTGAATATGTGTATGAAATTTGAGTCTATTATCAAGGTGGATTCCTAAGAATTTTCCCTCTGTTAGCTTTGTGATAGGTGATCCGTTTATCATTATGTTAAGAGGGACATCTGTAGCTCTGTTACCAAACTGAATGAAGTAGGTTTTGTCAATGTTTAGTGTAAGTTTGTTAGTCCTCATCCAGGTAGATATTTTCTGTAATTCGGTATTTACAGTACTGGCTAGCGTGACTGGGCTCGGGTGGGAGAAGACGTATGTAGTGTCATCTGCAAATAGTGTGGGTTTGAGTAATTGCGAAGCATTTGGTAGGTCATTTATGTATAGGAGAAAGAGAAGAGGGCCAAGGACACTTCCCTGTGGGACACCAACTGTAATTGGTTGTGCAGAAGAGTTTGCCCCATTTGCGTACACATATTGGCTTCTGTTGCTGAGGTATGACTTAAGGTAGTTGAGGGAGTGCCCTCTTATACCATAGTGTGACAATTTTATGTGGAGCAAGTCATGGTCAACTGTATCAAAAGCTTTACGCAAGTCAATGAAGATCCCCAGTGGGACTTCTTTTTTCTCTATTGCAGTGTATATATGTTCTAGCATGTGTATAATAGCATCATTAGTATTTTTATTAGGCCTGAATCCAAATTGGCAGGGGTTGAGTATGTTTTGGGAGATAAGGTAGGAGTAGATTCGTTTATGAATTAATTTTTCAAAGATTTTTGAGAGAGTGTGTAAGTTGGATATTGGCCTATAGTTATTCAACTCTGTTTGGTCTCCTCCTTTGTGGATCGGGGTGACCCTTGCTATTTTGAGTACTGTAGGGAAGGTGGAGGATTCAATGGATTTGTTAAAGAGTGTTGCAATGATTGGTGATAGTACTTGTGACGCTTTTTTGTATATAAAGGGTGGTAAGGTATTTAAATCTCCTGCCTTGTTTTTTAGTGCGTTGATAATAAGGGAGACTTCGTATGGGTTAGTCGGAGCTAGGAACAGTGTGTTCGGGTAGTTGCCAGTGAGGTAGTCATTTGGTGGGGTATCTGAGCTTGGGATTTTATTGGCAAGATTTTGTCCTATAGTGGAGAAGAAATCATTGAGTCTGTTTGCTGTTTCTGTTGGTGGGAGTTGGGGTTCATCTGATTTTGCTAATTTTATTTCGCTATTTCGTGATATCTTTTTTGTTCCCAGAATTTCTGATAGGGTTTTCCAGGTCTTTTTTATATCACCTCGTAAGTTGGATAATCTGTTCTCATAATACAATTTTTTTGCCCTTCTTATCAGGCTGGTTAGGATTGACGAGTAACGTTTTGTTTGGTCTCTGGTTATGTGACCCATTCTGTACTGTTTTTCATATTGGTGTTTTGTATTTATGGATTTGAGAATGCTGGGTGTTAGCCAGGGACTGTTCAGTCTCTTAGCTGTCACCTGTTTAGTTTTTTTAGGGCAGTGCTTGTTATAGAGGTATTGGGTCTTTTTTAGAAAATTATTAATACATTCGTCAATATCTGTATAGATTTCTAGCTCAATGTGCCAGTCAATGTTTGCTACTGCTGTTGTGAAGTTATTAACCCTTTGAGGGTTTTCGTCGTACTAGTACGTCTTACGCGTAGGGGTTTTTGACGTACTAGTACTCATAAATTCTAGCGACCTCAAATCTAGTGGGAGAAAGCTGGTAGGCCTTCATATGAAAGAATGGGTCTATGTGGTCAGTGTGCACAGTCTAAAAAAAATCCTGCAGCACACGGTGCATAATGAGAAAAAAAAAACTTTTTCCATTTTTTTTAATAAATCAGCGACTTTGCAGTGTATTTTCGTATAGTATTTATTGTATTCTAGTTTTCTTGGTCTCATTTTATAGAATGGAAGACATATTACTGAAATTGAGATGATTTTGACTGGTTTTACAATGAAAGGTGCCTTGAAATTGAGCTCAAAGTACCAGAAATGTTCGATTTTTACCAAACTTCAAAATTAAACAAATCGTGCCAAGCGTGCAATACACGTCAACTGGTGAGTCTAATATTCTTTCACAAGTGCACCAATAATATTTATACCATTTTTTACACTAATGCAGTAGTCTGCATAACAGTAAATCTTATATTTTTTGTGAGAATAAAAATTCAAAGTGGAAAGCAAAACAATATAAGAGGGGCCTTGAGACGTGACTAATGACTAGAGGAAATGTCATTTTAGTGCCAGGAATGTCTTTCTTGTTTATTCTGGACCCTATTCCGAAATTGGCATCTTTTGAAATTTGTGTGAAATTGGCAAAATTGCTAAATTCTGACCACTGTACTGGATAGTTGAATTTATAAATGGGTGGTTTCTTGCACCCATTCGATAGAAAAAATGGAGTTCTAGCGAAATATTCATGTTTTTTGTCGACTAGTACAGTGAAATTGGCCTAAAATGGGGCTCAAAGTGGGCAAAATCGCCGATCCGTAAACATCGCCGAGACCGCTATCTTTGGGAGAGCATAATTCCGTAAGTTTTCTATCAAATTTCAAACTTTTGGTGTCGTTATGATCGGGAAAAGATTCTCTATCTTTTCATAAGAGAAAATAATTTTTTTTTTTTTTTAAATTTGGCCGACCCTGAGAACGAGTTTCGGAGAGGGCCTGTCGACCCTCAAAGGGTTAATGGCTGCCTCATTGTGAAGTCTGAAAGTGACTTTAGTAGTGTCTTGGGGTAGTTTACCAAGAGTTGTTATGAGGAAAATAGGGTAGTGGTCTGTGGTATTATCTGTAATTATGCCTGATTTTAAAGGGGATATGGTGTTGGTCCAGATGTGGTCAAGTAGGGAAACACTAGTCTCTGTAACTCTTGTAGGTTTTGTTACTGTTGGTAGCAACATACAGTTACTCATTGTGTTTGTGAATTCAGTAACGTGTGGGTCCTGGTCTTGCAGGAGATTTATATTGAAGTCACCTGAGAGTAGTAAGTGATCTTTGTTCATGCGTGCATCAGTTATCATACTTCCTAGGTTTTGACTAAATTGGCTAATGTTTGACTGTGGAACTCTGTAGATGTTTATCAATGTGAGGTTTTTGGAGGTATTTGGATTTGAATTTGGCTATTATATATTCCCCATGTTCATCCCTTGTGCAAGTATTAGTGATACATTCTAGTTGGTCTGAGTAGTATATGGCTGTGCCACCCCCTTGTTGGTCTGGCCTACAGTTGTGTATGGCTGTGTAACCAGGAATGGCATAGACATCTGTACTATCACGCTTTAGCCAGGTTTCAGTTAGTGTAATGATGGACATATTGGCATGTAAGGAATTTAGTAATGCTATGAGGTCATCGTAATGCTTGCTTAAAGATCTGATATTGTAGTTAAAGATAGTTATGTTGTTGTTGGCACTGAGAAGTGCCTTTGATTGTTCTGCTAAGTGACTAAATACTAGTGAGAGTTTAGCAATGTGAATGCTTTTGTTTTGGCACTATACATAGTTTCAGTATTGGAGTATCACAGGCCAACTTATGACTAGTTAAGATTCACTATTTTGAGATTGAGATTGATATTTCTGTTTATGGTCAAATTGGTGAGTGAGTGTAAGTGTGAACCACCAGGTGGTATTCGTATTATTAGTTGACAGGGTGTATCAGGGAGATAAGATGTTTTCTGATGGTAGATTTGAAGGTGATGAATGTGTCTGCAGTTTTGGAATTTTCAGGTAGGGTGTTCCAGATTTTAGGGCCTTTGACATACATTGAATTTTTGTAAAGGTTTAGTCGGACACGGGGAATGTCATAGAGATGTTTGTGTCTGGTGTTGTGCCTGTCACAACTATCAAGAAAGCATTTTAGGTCAAGGTTAATATTGGAATTTAAGGTCCTGTAGATGTAGATTGCACAGTAGTAAGTGTGGATGTACTGAACAGGGAGTAAGTTTAGATCTATGAAGAGTGGGGGGGTGTGTTGCCAGGGATGGGATTTAGTGATTATTCTTACGGCGGCTTTTTGTTGGCTTTAGGTGTGTTGCTGCAGTTGAACCCCAAGCACAGATAGCATAGGTGAGGTATGGATATATAAGTGAATGGTATAGTGTGAGAATGGCAGTTTGCGGCACGTAGTATCATATCTTGGAGAGGATCCCAACTGTTTTGGAGACTTTTTTGGTTATGTGTTGGATATGGGTGCTGAAGTTCAGGTTGTTGTCGAGGTATAGGCCTAGGAATTTGCCCTCATTATGCCTGGCAATTAAAGTGTTGTCGATCTTAATGTTAATTTGCGCATCTCCTGCTCTGCTACCAAACATAATGTAGTAGGTTTTGTCAACGTTAAGCGTAAGTTTAATGGCTGTCATCCAAGTCGATATTTTGATCAGCTCCTCATTAACAATGGTGTTGAGGGTGGCAAGATTAGGGTGAGAGATGACATAAGTCGTGTCGTCAGCAAAGAGAATGGGGTTCAGTTGTCGAGATACGTTTGGAAGATCATTGATGTATATGAGGAAGAGCAGGGGACCAAGGACACTTCCCTGCGGAACTCCAGTATCAAGTGGCTGTGTTGTTGATGCTGTGTCTTTAATGGTGACATACTGATACCTATTAGTAAGGTAAGATTTGAAATATGCAAGCGCATGGCCTCTTATACCATAATGGTCAAGTTTGTGGAGTAGGATGCCGTGGTCTACTGTGTCAAAAGCTTTTCTTAGGTCAATAAAAATTCCTAGTGGATATTCCTTATTTTCCAATGCTGTGTAAAGCAGATCTAGCATTTTTATGATTGCATCATTATGCTTTTATTTTTCCTGAATCCAAATTGGCAGGGGTTGAGTATGTTTTGTGACGTTATAAATGAATACAGTCTCCTGTGCACGAGTTTCTCAAAGATTTTGGACAGCAATGGTAAGTTTGATATTGGCCAATAGTTCTTTAAATCTGTAGGGTCACCACCTTTATGTATTGGTGTAACCCTTGCCGTCTTGAGTAATTTCGGGAAGGTGCTAGTTTCTAGTGACTTGTTAAAAAGTAATGAGATAATATGCGAGAGGACATGGGCCACTCTCTTGTACAATAATGGTGGGACATGAGACACATTCCCTGAGTTATTTTTAAGTGACTTTATAATCTCAGTGACTTCCGTGGGCTCAGTTGGAGCAAGATAGAAGGAATTTGGGAAATTCCCATCTAGGTAGTCCCCGGCATGGGCATTGGTATGTGGGATTTTATTGGCGAGATTAGAACCTATGGTTGGGAAGAAGTCGTTTATCTTGTTAGTGGGTTGCAGAGGTGTTTCATTAGGTTTAGGTAGGACAATATTCTTGTTTTTTTCAGTTTGTGGGTCCCTAGAATCTGAGAGTGTGTTTTCCAGGTCTTTTTTATATCTCCTCTTGTGTCAGTGAATCTACTGGAGTAGTATAGTTGTTTGGCTTTCTTTATTACTTTGGTGAGGACTGATGAATAGTGTTTAAGAATATCTTTGTGTATTAAGCCCTGTCTATATTGCTTTTTATATTGGTGTTTCTTATCAATGGATTTCAGAATGGTGCTGGTTAGCCATGGGCAACCAAGCCATTTGTTTGTGATCTGTTTCGTTTTTATAGGACAATGATTGTTGTATAGTCTAAGTAGTTTGTTAAGAAAAATGTCTGTCCAGTCATCAATACCATTGGCCTTGGAGAATTCTGTAGGCCAGTCAACAGTCTCTAGGTCAGCTGTGAACTTCCTTATTGAGGCCTCATCATGGAGTCTAAATGAGACTTTGTTGTATTCAAGTGGTGGTTTACTAATGTTTGTCAAGAGGAAGGTAGGGTAGTGGTCTGTAGTGCTATCTGTGATTATCCCTGATTTAAGGGGGGCTAGTATATTGGTCCATATGTGGTCTATTATAGTTGCACTTGTTTCAGTGAGCCTGGTTGGTTTAGTTATTGTTGGTATGAGAAGTGTGTTGTTCATATTGTTGATGAAATCAGTTACAGGCTGATCATCTAGTAGGCCAAGGTTGATGTTGAAGTCTCCAGCTAAGAGAAGGTGGTGCTTATTCATTTGTCTATTTGTTATTAGTGCCTTTAATTTCTCACTGAAGTTTGGGATGTTTGTGTGGGGTATCCGGTAAATGGCACCAATTGTTAAAGGCGTCTTAAGGTTTTTTACAGTAAAATTAGCAAAAATGTATTCTCCATATTCATCACTAAAGCAATTGGTGCTAATACAAGATAATTGGTTAGAGTAATAGATTGCAATACCACCCCCAACTTGGTATGGTCTGCAGTTGTGGATTGCTGCGTATTCTGGTAGAGGGTAGATATCTATTGTGTCCTGTTTAAGCCAGGTCTCAGTAAGAATAATGCAGGAGAAGGGTGTCTTTAGTGATTCAAGGAGTGCCAGGAGGTCATCATAGTGTTTGCTTAAGGACCTGATGTTGTAGTTAAGTACTGATAGACTTTTATCATTGTTTAGGATAGTGCTGGCTTGTGATGCTGTGTAGTAAAGGCAGTTACTTTCCAATAGGTTTTGATTGTGTGTCAGATTATGTAGGTTTAGATCAGGGTCAACGTGATCAATCATCTTCTAGGTTTAAATTATGGTTATTTATATCCTGAGTTGTGTGTTGAGTTTTAGTACTGATATCTGTAGTGGTGGGAAGTTTGGACAAGTATATAGCTATAGCATTTTGGTCATGTAGAGTATAGTCACTAATACACATAATGAAGTTGGTGTTGTCTATGTGTTGTGCTGGAATGAGCTAAAGTACAACTAGGTATAAACTAATAATATAAAAATACAAATTAAAAATAGCACAAGAATCTCACTTGTAATTGCACTAAGGTCTAATGTAATGACTTTGGTATGGTCTATGTATTGAGCTAGAATGAGCTATAGTACAACTAGGTTTAATCTAATAATATAAAAATACAAATTAAAAATAGCACCAGGCTCTCACTAGTAATTACACTATGGTCTAATATAATGACTTTGGTACTATGTATTGAGCTAGAATGAGCTATAGTACATTATTATTATTATAATCAAAAAGAAGCGCTAAGCCACAAGGACTATACAGCGCTGCAGGGCAGGAAGGAAGCGAGGGCATCAGGTGGCAAAAGGGAGGTGGATGAGCAATAGGTTACGGATAACAGCGGAGCAGTGGATGGTGAAAGGGTAAAGGGCAGCAAGAGACTGAGCTAGAAAGGGCTGAGGGGAGTGCGTAAGGTATCATCATCAGAGTTTGTGGAGTAAATCAGTCGTTGTCAAGAAGTCAATGAGAGAGTCAGGATTAAAGGAGGGTCCATCAGCAAGAAGGGAAGGTAAAGAGAGAGTAGTAGAATGAAGATGGCGTTGGAGGTAAATTCTGCGTGCTCGTTGATAGAGAGGGCAGTCTAACAGAATGTGGCTAATCGATACTGGAACTTGACACTGCTCACAGAGAGGTACAGGGTGCCTCTCCATGAGATACCCATGAGTAAGACGAGTGTGGCCAATGCGAAGACGGGAGAGAGTGGTCTCCCAACCACGGCACTGATGACAAGAAGACGGCCAGTAACCTATGCTCGGTTTAATAGAATGAAGTTTGTTACCAAGCAGAGTTGACCAACGTTGTTGCCAACGGGCGCGAAGGTGGGCAGCTGTTGTAGCAAAATAGTCCAGAAATGGAACACCTCTATAGGAAATTGGTAGGTCATGTACTGCTCACCACGCAGCAGTGTCTGCCTGTTCATTGCCCTGTACGTCAACATGATCAGGGACCCAACAAAAAATAATATCTTTATGCTTCGTAGAGATACAGCGTAGCCAAAGTTGGATACAGAGAACTAGGGGGCGAGATGTATCAAATTTTCGTATAGCCTGTAGAGCACTAAGGGAGTCCGAGACTACCACAAATGATGACACAGGCATAGATGCGATACGAATAAGTGCTGCAAGAATGGCATACAGTTCAGCAGTAAAAATGCTAGCCGAAGATAGTAAATGCCCCCGCACGATGCTATCCGGAAACACTGCTGCGAATCCGACGCCGTCTGAAGACTTAGAGCCATCTGTGTACACAGCGGTGGCATGAGAATGGGAGTGGAAGTGATCAAGAAAAAGAGAGCGGGAAGCCACCGTAGGCAGTTGAGCTTTCGAGCAAGGGAGTGAGAAAGAACAGACCCGAACAGCTGGAACTTCCCAGGGGGGTAGGGAAAAGTGAGATGCTACATGAGCATATAAAGGTGGTAACTGAAGGGAAGACAAGAGTAAATGTAGGCGAAGAGAAAAGGGACGGAGCAAACAGGGGCGGCGAACGAATAAAGAATGTCTACTAATATCGGTGACCATTCTATAAATGGAAGGATTGTGTAGATCGTGAGAGCGTACATAGTAGCGAAGGCAATGGGCATCACGGCGATCAGACAAGGATGGAACATTCGCTTCTGCATAGAGGCTCTCAACAGGGGAAGAGCGAAAAGCACCAAGGCACAAATGTAATCCTTGGTGATGGATAGAGTTAAGGCTAGAGAGAGTAGCAGGAGAGGCCGCGGAATAAATCTGGTCACCATAATCGAGTTTCGATAAAACGAGGGCTGAATGTAGGTGAAGCAGAGTTCGACTATCAGCTCCCCAGGAAAGATGAGCAAGGGTTTTAAGAAGGTTTAGCCGGCTGTGACAAGTTGCCTTCAGAGAGGTAATATGAAGTTTCCAGGATAACCTACGGTCAAAGAGAAGGCCTAGAAACCTGACTATCATGTTCGGGGATATGGGAGCCATAGAGATACAAAGGATGATCGGAGATAACAGAGCGTCTAGTGAAAGTAATTTGGTGAGTTTTGGTACTTGAAAATTTAAACCCATGCGTGGTGGCCCAAGTGGAAACACGGTCGACCGCATGCTGGAGAGAAACTGCAATAAGATGACAGTCAGCGCCTGCACAAGCAATAGCGAAGTCATCAACAAAGAGTGATGACCAAATATTGGGTGGAAGAACAGAGGCCAAATCATTTATAGCAAGGAGAAAAAGTGTTGTGCTTAGAACACATCCCTGAGGGACACCTTCAGCTTGGACGAAGTCCGGGGAAAGAACATTATTGACTCGAACACGGAAATGTCTGCCAGTTAAAAAGTTCTTAAGGAAGGATGGTAGATTGCCTCGGAGGCCTAAGGAATGGGCATGGGCCAAAATATTATACCTCCAAGTTGTGTCATATGCCTTCTCAAGGTCAAAAAATATGGCAATAATTGAGTGATTATTCGCAAAGGCATTACGAACATACGTATCCAAGCGTAGTAAGGCGTCTATGGCAGAACGACCCTTACGAAAGCCATATTGACTAGCGGAGAGACTGTTGTGTGTCTCTAAATACCACATTAAACGTCGATTTACGAGACGTTCCATCACTTTGCAAACTGCACTAGTAAGAGCGATGGGACGATAGTGGGAGGCATCATGTCCTGTAGTACCCGGTTTGCGGAAAGGAAGAACAATGGCAGATTTCCACAGCTGGAGAAAAACTCCTTGTGCCCAAATAAGATTGAAGAGGTGTAAGAGGACTACAAGGGCTGACCGATGTAAATGTTGTAACATACGAATATGAATGTCGTCAGGCCCAGCTGCCGATGATCGGCAAGCTGAGAGCGTTGCCTCTAGTATAAAAGGCACATTATACTGTTCTTCTCTGAGAGAAGAAAAGTCCAAGGGTACTAACTCTCTGGCAGACTTAGAGGAAAGAAACGAGGGGCATAGATGGAGCCCTCGGGAAATACGGACCAGATGTGTGCCAAGTTCAATGGCAACGTCGAGAGGGTTTGCTACATCAACACCAGTGACTCGTAGAACAGGAGCCGGGTCAGGAGAGTATTTACCACTCAATTTCCTCACTTTTTTCCAGACTGCACTCATAGAAGAAGCAGAGGTGATGGTGGAAACAGTCTCGCCAACAAGTGCGTTTAGCTTCACGGATGACACGGCGAGCGATCGCACGCTTCTGCTTAAAATCAAGAAGTCTCTCAGCGGTTCTATTGTACTGGTACCTGCCCCATGCAGCGCGTTTCAAACGTACTGCACGAGCACAAGCAGGAGACCACCAAGGCACGCACTTCTGAGAATGCCTGCCTGAGGTTTGGGGTATAGAATGAGAAGCTGCGGTATAAACTGATGTCGAGAAGATGTGTAGGAGCTCATCAATGGAGGATGAAGAAGGAACCTCACTAAAAGCAGTGAGGTGTGAGTAAAGATCCCAATTTGCCCGATCAAATTGCCAGCGAGGGCTACGGAAAGGTGGTGAATAGGAAGGAGAAGTAAGAATGATTGGAAAATGATCGCTGTCATGCAAGTCCGGTAGAACAGACCAGGTGAAGTCTAGTGCAGTGGAGGAAGAGCAGACTGATAGATCGATGCAAGAGAGAGTATGAGTACGAGGATCAAAATGGGTGGGAGTACCCGTATTTAAAACATGGAGGGGGTAAGAGGCGAGAAAAGCCTCCAACTGGATGCCACGTGAGTCACAATGAGACCCCCCCCAGAGGAAATGGTGGGCATTAAAATCACCAAGTAACAGAAGTGGTGGTGGTAATGATGAAACAAGAAAGGCAAAGTCTGGGATAGAAAATGCTCAAGAAGGAGAGAGATATAAAGAACATATTGTAAACCACTTATTCAAGTGGATACGGGCTGCAGTGTAATGCAGCGAGGTATGGACAAATAGTTGACAGTACGGAATATCATTGTGTAGAAGAAGGGCACTTTCATTAAAGGTCCCGTCTGAGAAAGGATCCGAAGAATACAATAAATTATAGCCCCTGAGATAGGTTGGAAAACAGCCGAGTGTAATTTTGGTTCTTGTAAGAAAGCACCAACAGGTGAAAACCTGGAAAGCAACATCTGAAGCTCACCCCGATTACCCCTGAGGCCGCGGATATTCCACTGTAAATAGGCCATGATTGGCGATGAAGAAAATACCAGGAATCTGTAGGTAAAGGCACCTACGACTAGAGGGGTTAGAAAAGTCAATATGTGGTGGCATTGGAAGACGTTCAAGTAGCGAAGGAATGGAGCGTTGCGAAGAATGGGGTTGTGAAGATGGAAGAGAGGGAAGAGAAGGAACAGGAAGTGAATCAGTGTCCATTGAAGGTTTAGTCTCTGCAATATATTCTGAAATGGCTTCAAGTGTTTCTGAATTCAAAGATGTATGGGAGACCATATTGGAGATAGAAGGAGGAGGGTGAGTAAAGATTGGGACAGTAATGGACTGTACCAAAGTAGAGGGGGAGGGAAGAGTGTAAGGGGCTGGAGATGAAGTGTGGGGGGGACAGAAGAGGCAGAAACCTGGGAGGTGGCAGAAGAGGGAGAAACTTGGGAGGGGACGGGGGTGGAAGGCATAGTACGAGGAGGAGGGTGAATCTCCACACTTGTAATAGAGCCAGAGAGAGGGGAAGAACTAGGTACAGAGACTGGAAAGGTAAAGTGTGGAGGTGGAAGAAAGGAAGGAAGGGGCAAAGAAGATTTGAGCAATGTGGATTTGTTGGACTTCTGAGAAGTAGAGGTGTGATTGGTATTAGGTGTCGAACGAGGTCTTGTCGATACTCGATACTGGGGCTTGTGAGGAAGGACGCGAAGATGTGAGAACAGACTGAGTTGTAGTCGGGACATCAGAGCCAAGGACAGCAAAAGGATTAGATGCCAGAGTGGCTATGGGAGGGGTAACAACAGAGGAGGCTGCAGAAGATGGGACCCCAGAAGTGGGGGGATGTTTGGAAACACGAGAATAAGAAACACGGGGTAGTCTCCCTTGGAGGCGGAGATGAGTAACTGCCATAGCATAAGGGAGACCTTCTGCCTCTGAGGCAACGGATTTCACGTTCATTTAAGTAGACCTGGCAACGGCGGGAATACGAAGGGCGAGCTTCATTACAATTAAGGCAAGATGGAGGTTGACTGCAAGATGTATTAGAATGGTCGTTGGCACCACAGACTTGGCATTCGGCCATAGATCTGCAATATTTCACTGGGTGACCAAAACGCCAGCAATTTCTACATTGTTGCGGTGTAGGTATCACCTTTCGAACTTGTAACCGATGTCCCGCGACACATACGGAGGACGGGAGTTCTTGGCTGTCAAAAGTTAAACTAGCCACATTGCAAGGGTAACGTCTCCACCCCCGGGAGATCCTGGAGTTCCAGCTGTTCAAGAATGTCATTGCCACATGACTGGAAATTCTGTTGGACTATGGTATGGGGCAGAATGACAGTACCACTACAAGAATTGAGAGAAAGATGTTTTTCAATAGTGATAGGAGTAGTATCGATATTCGAAAGGAGAGAAAGATCATGAGCTTGGGTAGCATTCTGGACAGTGACGATGCGCGTACCGCTCTTGAGAGCATGAAATTAAATCTCTACCAACATGACGCAGGAGCGCTTTGCCAATACTATGGTCAGAAAGGTAGGCAGAAGAAGAAGTCGGTCTTAAAGTAAAGAATTTAGTCCATTGTGTGGTTCAAAACTGAGCGTGGAGAGGGAGTGCTTGACGTGTCCGAAACTGAGCGTGGAGAGGGAGTGTTTGACGAGTCCGAAACGGAGCGTGGAGAGGGAGTGCTTGACGTGTCGGTCTTTTCCGAGTAGAATGGGAAGGTAACGAAGGAGCATCATCAGGAGATTGATGTTGGCGTTTAGTAGTAGGACCGAGTTGGTCCGGCGTGAAACGGGCGGGCGATTCAAAAATTGCTGTACCGTAGAGGGAGAAGCCGGAAGCATAGTCAAAGGAGAGCGGAGTTCAGACAAATCGAAGGAGTCAGTCGAAGCCCCGGTACCTGAAGCGGGTGAGGAAACAGCACCAGCAAGAGGTACAGGGGCATCAGGAGTGTCCGAAGAGTGGTCTAAACACAAGGCAGGGTCAGAATGGGGTGCGGTATCAAGAAGGGGCCAGAGGGTAGTGGGTTTATGGATTGGGTTCTCCATGGTTAGGTTACTCCTTTGCTTTTTGTTTTTAAGAAAAAAAAAAGAAAGAAAAGAAAATAAAAATAAAAAAAGAATAAAAAAAAGGGGGGAGCGGGGAGGAATAGTTCCCAGGAGGAATGAAAGGGCCGGAAATCTCCCTCCGCGCAAAAGAGGACCTCAGCACCGCTAGTAGCACAGATGCAGCATGGAACCCGTGCCATACCCTACCCTTCATGCCAGTAAACCAGCAATCCGGGATAGCAACCTCACATCTGCCAAGCTACCTCGGTGGACAAAAGAGAGGGCGGCCGGATATCCGCCACAAAGCATACCTCCTTCGGCCACCACCCCCAGAATCCGAAAGGTGGCTTCCAGAGATACACCCGTTGCCCGAAAGACACCCAAAGCTACTCCGGGATATCGGAGAGGGATCGGGACATCCCCAGGCGATCCAGATTCCACGGCAAACTACGCCACCGCCAAGAACCTCAACGGAATGGGATGGACCCCGGTGTCCTTTCCCCTACCTAGGAACTAGCGCGCCTGTGGGAGAAATCCCAAAGGCCAAAAAGAGGAAGGGCAAAGGGAGGGGTGGGGAGGAGGAGGAGGAATGGAAAAAGGGGAGGATGGGATAGGGGAGGGGAGAATGGGGGGTAATTAGGTTCGGTCTGAGGAAGAAGACCGACAGGTCTAATTCCTCAGACCAAGAGCCTCTTCACCATGCCAAGGAGCCCCCCTTGAAGAGGGAGCTATAGTACAACTGAGTTTAATCTAATGATATAAAAAAGGCACAAGACTCTCAGTTGTAATTGCACTAAGGTGTTATATAAGTTGTTTACAAGAATTAGAGTATAACTAGATTTAAATTGACAAGATAAAATATACAAGTTAAGGTAGCAAAAGAATAAAAAAAAGTAGAAAAAAGAAAAAAAATATATGAGGTAGTTGGTACTAGTTAGCAAAAGATTGTTAAGGGCCTTGAATAATAATATAATTGAAATATACACTAATTGCACACACAATATAGTCACTAAGATATGAAAACAATCTTAGAGTAGGACTTATAATATAAACTTATAATATAAAAATACAAATTGAAATGGTACTTGCAATTGCACTAGAGTCTGGTATAGGTTGTTGACAAGATCAAGAGTATAACTAGATTTAAATTGACAAAATAAAATTCACAATTAAAGTACCAAAAGAATAATAGTAAAAAATAACAATGGTAATGTCTTGGTATAATATGATAGTAGGATGGTAGACAGGTACACAGGTACAAAGGATAATATAAAGGTTGGAGTTGAATATACAAACTTGAAAATTTGGCAACAAAATGTTATGGGAAGTATAAAATAATGTTTAATGTACAAAAGTAAAATTGACTGGTAGTAAATATGGTGTTTAATAAAATTTTAGTAAGTAATAATGATTACAAAAAAAGTGAAAAAGTAATGTTTATTTCATTCAATATTGCACTGGTAGTTATACTTGAGGTTATTTGGCAATACAAGGTAATTAAGAGTACTCTAAGATAGTAAATGTGGTATTAAAATAGGTAAAGGTAATTAGACAAGTAATGGTTATTAAATGTCAAAAATGTTAAGAGTAAACTGAAATTATAATAAAAATGGTAATTATTAATTTTAGTAAGTAATATCAATTGATAGTACTTAAAAAATATGAGGTAGTAATATGGACAGAGAAAGTATCAATTCAGCTAATGTTTAAGCAAACAATAGTAAATAAGAAAATTACATAAGGTGACTTATGCTTACTAGTAAAATCACAAAATGAGGTAGTTGATTATTTAATTACTAAGAGATTGTACAATGAAATTTGAACAATAATGGAACAAAACATACACTACATTACGTAGGCTTTTAGGTTGGACATTGTTTAGTTATTCTCTAAGATTAGTATCCCTGAGAAATCGTGATAGATCATTCTCGTTCGTGATTGTGTACAGTTGACCTACATTTGTTTTCCTAACTAGAATTTTCCCATCCCGTGTGAAGCATTGGTGTATTGTGTCATTATTCTCCCACTTAAGTTTTCTGACTCTATACAGGAGGTTCTGACGTTTTTTGGTAACACACTCATTTATGTACACCTCTTTCTTTACATTAATAGATGCAATAATTAAGTCTTTTTTTTCCTGTCATGTGAGTGGAATCTAAGCATAACACTTTTTCTATCATGGGATCCTAGTAACCTGGCTTCTTTTATTTCTGACTCTGGTATAATAACACTTGTTTGGTCCTTTATGATCTGCAGAGTAATTTCTTTACTGTTGTTTGGTTCATATCACTGGGAAAAAGTGGACTGTTAACTATTACTGCGTCCGATAGTTTATCTTGTTCAGTTTTATTTTCTTGGAGAGCAAAGTAGTCACTGAACTGGTTGTCTAAGTTGTTCTTCCATTCTTTTACTGCTTCTTCAACCTTTGTATTAAGAGATATTAAAAGGCCAGCAAAGGCTGGTTTGAGAGATTTAAGAACCGTACTGGCATACTCAGTGTGGTAAGGCATGCTGAGGCTGCCAGTTCGGACCACAAGGCGGCTGAAAAATATGTGCATGAATTCCAGGAGTACATAAACAGTGAAGGACTGAAACCTGAACAAGTGTTCAATTGTGACGAAACAGGCCTCTTTTGGAAAAAAATGCCAAAGAGGACCTTCATTACACAAGAGGAAAAGGCAATGCCAGGACACAAGCCTATGAAAGACAGGCTGACGCTAATGTTCTGTGCTAATGCTAGTGGGGATTTCAAAGTGAAACCATTACTAGTGTACCATTCTGAAAATCCCAGTGTGTTCAGGAAAAACAATGTTATGAAGAGTAAATTGTGTGTTTTGGAAATCTAATAGTAAGGCATGGGTCACGAGGGAAATTTTCGTCGAGTGGTTCAATGAAGTGTTTGGCCCTAGTGTGAAGGAGTATCTCCTGGAAAAGAAATTGGATCTCAAGTGCGTGCTAGTAATGGACAGTGCACCTGCTCATCCTCCAAACTTGGATGACCTAATTTTCGAGGAGTTTGGGTTCATCACACTAAAGTTCTTGCCCCCGAATACCACTCCTCTCCTCCAACCCATGGACCAGCAGGTTATTGCAAACTTTAAAAAACTCTACACAAAAGCAATGTTTCACAGGTGCTTGACTGTGACCACAGACACTCACTTGACCCTAAGGGAATTTTGAAGAGAACACTTCAGCATCCTCCACTGCATAACCCTTATAGGTATGGCTTGGGAAGGAGTGACTACCAGGACTTTGAACTCTGCCTGGAGAAAACTGTGGCCAGATTGTGTTGACAAGAGGGATTTTGAAGGATTTGGGACTGACCCTAATGAGCCTATGTCTGTTGTAAAATCAACTGTGGCACTGGGGAGTTCCATGGGGTTGGATGCGAGTTTGGAGGATGTGGAAGAATTGGTGGAAGACCACAATGAAGAGCTCACCACTGAGGAGCTGCAAGAGCTTCAGCAGGAAGAGCAACACATCGCAGCTCAGAATCTTGCTGCAGAGGAGGAGGAAGAGAGATGGAAGAAGGTGCCTTCTTCAGAAATTAAAGAGGTTTTTACTATGTGGGGTAAGATGGAAAGCTTTATGGAGAAACATCACCCTAACAAGGTTGTTGCAAGCCAGGTTGGCAACATGTACAGTGACAAAGTCTTGGGCCATTTTAGGGAAGGGTTAAAGAGACGCCAGAAACAGAGCTCTCTCCACAGTTATTTTGTGAGACAGGACTCCAGTGACTCTCAAGGTGGTCCTAGTGGCATTAAGAAACAGAGAAGAAAAGCAACCCCAGAAAAGCAAATGGTACCTGAGGTATTGATGGAAGGGGATTCCCCTTCCAAACTATAAACAATCCACTCTCCTCCTCCTCCTCCTCCTCCTCCAGTCTCCCATACACTAAGAAGAATCTCCAATAAAGGTAAGTGTTATGCTGTTAATGTTTCATTCATCATTTCCCATTGTATTGTTTATGTACTACATGTATATTTCATGTTAAAAATTTTTTGTTTTAATACTTCTGGGTGTCAGGAATGGATTAATTGTATTTACATTATTTCTAATGGGGAAAATTGATTCATAAATCGTAAATTTCGTTTATAGTAACAGCTCCAGGAACGGATTAATTACGAACAACGAGGGACCACTGTACACACAAACACCCTTCTAATGTTTACGGATTAACAAGGAATGTATCCTTCTTAATGGATATCTCTGAATAACAATAAAAATAATAAGTTGTAGATAACCTAGTTTTGTTTAGTAGTAAAGATGCACAAGGAGTTTCCAGAACAGATGGAGGGAAAATGTACTGTGTGGGTTAAGCATCCGTCCTGGTCTCCGCTGTCATCCCCTGGAGTTTACCTGGAGAGTGTTCCGGGGGTCAACGCCCCCACGGTCCGGTCTGTGACCAGGCCTCCTGGTGGATCAGAGCCTGATCAACCAGGCTGTTACTGCTGGCTGCACGCAATCCAACGTACGAGCCACAGCCCGGCTGGTCAGGTACCGACTTTAGGTGCTTGTCCAGTGCCTGCTTGAAGACAGCTAGGGGTCTATTGGTAAGATAAGATTTCGTTCAGATTTTTTAACCCCGGGGGGTTAGCCACCCAGGATAACCCAAGAAAGTCAGTGCGTCATCGAGGACTGTCTAACTTATTTCCATTGGGGTCCTTAATCTTGTCCCCCAGGATGCGACCCACACCAGTCGACTAACACCCAGGTACCTATTTGCTGCTAGGTGAACAGGACAACAGGTGTAAGGAAACCTGTCGAAATGTTTCCACCCACCGGGAATCGAACCCAGGCCCTCCGTGTTTGAAGCGGGAGCTTTAGCCACCAGGCCACCCCCTTATGTATGCTGGGAGGCAGTTGAACAGTCTCGGGCCTCTGACACTTATTGTATTGTCTCTTAACGTGCTAGTGACACCCCTGCTTTTCATTGGGGGGATGTTGCATTGTCTGCGGAGTCTTTTGCTTTCGTTGTTTACCTGGAGTTTACCTGGAGAGAGTTCCGGAGGTCAATACCCCCACGGCCCGGTCTGTGACCAGGCCTCCTGGTGGATCAGAGCCTGATCAACCAGGCTGTTACTGTTGGCTGCACGTAAACCAACGTACGAGCCACAGCTCTAGGATTTTCCAGGTGTATATAATCATGTATCTCTCCCGCCTGTGTTCCAGGTAGTACAGGTTCAGGAACTTCAAGCGCTCCCAGTAATTGAGGCGTTTTATATCCGTTATGCGTTATCTGACTTTAAAGGAGAGTAGTGAAAGTTTTCTGATTCAAACCTGATTGACTTTCAGCAACATGGTCTCCCCCCCCCCCCCCGGAGAGTTTATCAGCATCAAATGTTAGTGAATCCTTTCCACCGACTAACACTTCAGATTACAGAGGTTTTCATTATTTTCATCATTAACGTCTGCTGCCAGAAGCGTTAGACTTTAGCCACCAGGCCACCGGCTAAGTAGTAAAGCTCTGGCTTCACACAAGGAGGGCCCGGGTTCAATTCCCGGAGGGTGGAAGCATTTCGACGCGTTTCCTTACACCTATTGTCCTTTTCACCTAGCAGCAAATAGGTACCTGGGTGTTAGTCGACTGGTGTGGGTCGCATCCTGGGGGACAAGATTGAGGACCTCAATGGAAATAAGTTAGTCCTCGATGACGCACTGACTCTTGGGTTATCCTGGGTGACTAACCCTCCGGGGTTAAAAATCCAAACGAAATCTTAAATCAAACCAACTGCAATTCTGAACTCCAATACTTTTACATTCATAGGAACCTGAACATCGCTTATATTTCCCAAAACGATTACACAATTTCAACTCAATGAACCAATATTTAACTTTCTACAGTTTGGCCAAAGGCATAAAATACGTAGAACACCCACCACAACCACTACCCAAAGCCTGAAACCCACCAACATCTCCACGGAAACCACGTGCAATAACAGATTCCACAGTTACTGAAGGTCGTTGGTGGGGTTTCCAGGCCAACAGTTCTACGTAATCTATGCCTTCAGGGGAGATTACTCTCCCCTGCTGGAGTTTACCTGGAGAGAGTTCCGGGGGTCAACGCCCCCGCGGCCCGGTCTGTGACCAGGCCTCCTGGTGGATCAGAGCCTGATCAACCAGGCTGTTGCTGCTGGCTGCACGCAAACCAACGTACGAGCCACAGCCCTGCTGGTCAGGAACCGACTTTAGGTGCTTGTCCAGTGCCAGCTTGTCATGTAGGGGGGTATTAGAATGTATCGGATATAAGTGGGGAATATGGGAGTAATCGGAGGGAGTAGGCAGGAGAGAGTGAGTAGAGTGATTAGCGGCCAGCGGTAGGTAGGTAATGTGACAGGAGAGGTGAGCGGTAGGAGGGACGAGTGTGGAGGTTGGTAGGTAATGTGAGGTCACTGGTGACTACAACTTCACCTCTCATTACTCTATCCACCACTCCACACTACTCACCCTCTCACTACTTTAACTAAACATAAATAAATGGAGAAATGAGCAAATAACGGGGACAGTGAATATTACTATTCTACTCAAACACAGTTTATTACTGAGTCCTTGTACAATAATATATTTGGGAACAGGAGAACATTATTGTGGTTTAGATAAATGGGATGGTATGTATAAGCAGTGAGACAGGGAAAACAATCAACTTGACCAAAATGAATGTAACTTACAATATAGTTCAGAGGGCAGTTCATCACAGGAACTAAGCCACAGGTCCCAAGACCTACACAGCACGAGTACTGCGCCAAGCCAGTACTCTGCCCAATGCCTCCAACAGTCTCCTCCAGAGACTTCAGCAGCCTTCTCCCGAGCCCTGCACCCCAGCAGCAGCTCCGCTCGAAGTCTCTGCTCAGGAGCTCTGCACCCCAGCAGCAGCTCCGCTCGAATCTCCTGATCATGCTCTTCCTTGGGCTTTTATGGTGGTCCAAGCACCCTCCACAACCACGTGTACGACCTGACGCCTAGGTCTGACGCCGTCAAGAACAAAAGACCTCAGACATGGGCGTGGCTACAGACGTTTGCCAAGGCAAGGTGTGACCATATAATTGGTTAAATTAGGTCTCCCCACAGACCTCACAAGCCCAGCTGAACATCACAAGCTTGAAGACTGCCAGGGGTCTGTTGGTAATCCCCCTTATGTATGCTGGGAGGCAGTTGAACAGTCTCGGGCCCCTGACACTTATTGTATGGTCTCTTAACGTGCTAGTGACACCCCTGCTTTTCATTGGGGGGATGTTGCATCGTCTGCCAAGTCTTTTGCTTTCGTAGTGAGTGATTTTCGTGTGCAAGTTCGGTACTAGTCCCTCTAGGATTTTCCAGGTGTATATAATCATGTATCTCTCCCGCCTGCGTTCCAGGGAATACAGTTTTAGGAACCTCAAGCGCTCCCAGTAATTGAGGTGTTTTATCTCCGTTATGCGCGCCGTGAAGGTTCTCTGTACATTTTCTAGGTCAGCAATTTCACCTGCCTTGAAAGGTGCTGTTAGTGTGCAGCAATATTCCTGCCTAGATAGAACAAGTGACCTGAAGAGTGTCATCATGGGCTTGGCCTCCCTAGTTTTGAAGGTTCTCATTATCCATCCTGTCATTTTTCTAGCAGATGCGATTGATACAATGTTATGGTCCTTGAAGGTGAGATCCTCCGACATGATCACTCCCAGGTCTTTGACGTTGGTGTTTCGCTCTATTTTGTGGCCAGAATTTGTTTTGTACTCTGATGAAGATTTAATTTCCTCGTGTTTACCATATCTGAGTAATTGAAATTTCTCATCGTTGAACTTCATATTGTTTTCTGCAGCCCACTGAAAGATTCGGTTGATGTCCGCCTGGAGCCTTGCAGTGTCTGCAATGGAAGACACTGTCATGCAGATTCGGGTGTCATCTGCAAAGGAAGACACGGTGCTGTGGCTGACATCCTTGTCTATGTTGGATATGAGGATGAGGAACAAGATGGGAGCGAGTACTGTGCCTTGTGGAACAGAGCTTTTCACCATAGCTGCCTCGGACTTTACTCTGTTGACTACTACTCTGTGTTCTGTTAGTGAGGAAATTATAGATCCATCGACCGACTTTTCCTGTTATTCCTTTAGCACGCATTTTGTGCGCTATTACGCCATGGTCACACTTGTCGAAGGCTTTTGCAAAGTCTGTATGTATTACATCTGCATTCTTTTTATCTTCTAGTGCATTTAGGACCTTGTCGTAGTGATCCAATAGTTGAGACAGACAGGAGCAACCTGTTCTAAACCCGTGTTGCCCTGGGTTGTGTAACTGATGGGTTTCTTGATGGGTGGTGATCTTGCTTCTTAGGACCCTTTCAAAGATTTTTATGATATGGGATGTTAGTGCTATCGGTCTGTAGTTCTTTGCTGTTGCTTTACTGCCCCCTTTGTGGATGCTATATGCATTCATAATGCATATAGCAGATTCTCCAGTTCTATACCTTACCTATCCTACTTAACACCGCCTAATTCTATAAATTGATAGAAACTAAATAATTGTAGCTCTACAAAGTGTTGTATATATACACTACAACTATGTAGTATACTCCAGGTATGGGCCTTACTAATATGCAGAGCAGTGGCGGCGCAAGGGGTGTTGAAGGGACGTAAAGGCAGGATCGAGGGGGTCTAGGTAAAAAATCAAGAGGGTCTAGATAAAAATCAAAGGGGTTTAGGTAAAAATTAAGAGGGGTCTAGGTAAAATCAAGGGGGTCTAGGTAAAATCAAGGGGGTCTAGGTAAAATCAAGGGGGTCTAGGTAAAATCAAGGGGGTCTAGGTAAAATCAAGGGGGTCTAGGCAATTATTATAATCAAGGGGGAAGCGCTAAACCCGGAGGATTATACAGCGCCTGGGGTGGATGTGGAAGGCATTCAGGCTTAATTCGGGGAACTGGAACACAGATCCAATTCCCTAAATCAAGAGCCCCTCACCAACATCAAGGAACCTTCCTTGAGGGGTGAGAAGGGTCTAGGCAAGATTAATCAGTCTAGAGATAAGATAAGATTTCGTTCGGATTTTTAACCCCGGAGGGTTAGCCACCCAGGATAACCCAAGAAAGTCAGTGCGTCATCGAGGACTGTCTAACTTATTTCCATTGGGGTCCTTAATCTTGTCCCCCAGGATGCGACCCACACCAGTCGACTAACACCCAGGTACCTATTTGCTGCTAGGTGAACAGGACAACAGGTGTAAGGAAACTTGTCGAAATGTTTCCATCCGCCGGGAATCGAACCCGGGCCCTCCGTGTGTGAAGCGGGAGCTTTAGCCACCAGGCCACCGGGCCACCAACAGTCTCTAAATATATATACTGTACAAGGCAATTTCAAAACATACGCTTCCCCCCCCCAAGACGCTCTAATACAGACTCTGGCGTCGTAAGCGCTAAACGCACAAGGTTATACTACTGAAAATATTTTTGGGACTTCAAAGCATAAAATTACTTGGCCAGGCCCTCTACAACTTGGCCAGGTCCTCTTCAACTCTACTGAAAATAGGAAGATGTGGTTAATTCCACATTTCTGAGGAAATGTTATTGATTTTTCCGGCTATAATATATTCTGCCTAAGGAAAATTTATCCCGTCATGTGAAGCTAAAACTTTGGCTGTGTAGTTTTAAAAATAGGTTAGACAAATGAATGGTTGAGAGACCTGCCTAACATGGGCCAATAAGCCTGCTTCAGTGCTCCTTTCTTACGTCTTAATAATGGATATGCCTGATTTAATAGGCTTTCCTTACACCCGGCATCAAGACCTCTACCATTACCCTCACCACACTAAACTATCTCAGTATAATTAAACCAGTAGATTAACAATTACACAATCATGTCAGGATGACATCTACGACATTTTTATTGGGGTATTTATATTCCCCCATGATGCAACCCCTACCAGTAGGCCTGCTCAGGGCCAGTAGGCCTGCTGCAGGGTTCCTACTTTTTGTGAATAGTGCCAATGGATACAAGGGAACATGCCCACTTGTGCCCGGGATCGAATCTGTTCTTCAGTTGACGGGGGGCCCCTACCAACTGAGCCATGATATATCACCCATTTCATCTCTGCTTCCTACAATCTTGCACGATGGGTATAGACTACATAATAAAGATATTACTTCCTAAAATCTAATCAGTCTTAAATTCTAAGGTTTACAACCCATTTCTCCAATTTTTATTTTCACCCCATTCAAGGTAACCTATAAAATACATTCCTCATTATTTTCTGGCCAGAGATTTCATCTCTGGTGGGGAGATAAGCTAATATTTCCCACTAAGGTACTTTTGATATCAATTACTTACAATCTTTCCTATACTCTCCCCACCACCTTCCCACCTAATACAATTACCATCTGCTTCAATAACCAAACTTTAGTGGACTTATAACCTGGAAATACCTTACAAGTGGGCCCCGCCCACCTCTAACGACGTCTCCAACTGCTGCATCTCCATATAACACTAAACGTTATGGGTCAGACCATTAACTAGTGTGGTTGTCTCCACGCCTCAGACTGGTCAATGTTGCTGTGTTGATCAATGTTGCAGCAGCCAGACAGCACTCCAGTTACCACACCTGAAACAAAACATTCACATTATAACCATGAACATTGCACACATTTATAGGTAAACATTACCATTAATATAAACTAGTAACATTACTGCCCGATATACCAGTTAATGTTTAACATAGTAAAGCTTTTTCTTTATAAATATTTCTTTCACTTAAACCTGATGACTAACAATTTGTGTACATGGAAGTCTATATCTGGATCACAAGGCGCAAGTTCCTTGGATCAAGAGACATTCACTAAGTTATTTTTCAATAATGGGAAAAAAATTGCCCAGAACTGGATACACCATTATGGGTTATGTAATGCCTAGTGTGAGAGTTATTGTTTGATCAGAGGAAGAGGAGTAGCTCCAGTTCCTCACATCAAAACCCCTCCACTAAGGTCGATCACCCACCCCCTCCCAAGACATTAGACCCCCAAAGAAAATTAAGACTTAAAATATTAATAATTTGGTGACCAAACTGGTGGTGGGAACCAGGAGCTGCAGCTCAACTGTTATTGTACTGACAAATACGTCACCAAACAATACTTACGTTATTTAGGTGTATTAAAAGGATGAAGCGGTAAAGCCGGCAGGGTGGCAGGAGAAGCAGCACTTCCCTTCTGTACGACTACTGAATTTCAACTGACTTGAAGTGACCTTGAGGTTGGTCACTGTCCTGACCTGCAGTATAACACCATCACTGATAACCTAACTAACTCTGACTACCACCACCAGATGAAACTACTATACCACCACTATCATCATTAGATGGCACTACTATACCCCCACTACCAGAACTACTCATGGTGGAGCGCTCAGCCCGCGGGGGTCATGGACCACCCGGGAGGATAACTTCACTCCCAGGTGACATAGATCACATTCCTTGGATCAAGAGACCCTCATCACCACCTTCAACCTATTTATGGTTCCAGGAGTCGAGACTCAGCTCCTGGCCCCGCCTCTTCACTGATCGCTACTAGGTCTTCTCCTTGCTCCATGAGCTTTATCATACCTCGTCTTAAAACTATGTATGGTTTCTCCCTCCACTACCTTACTTGCTAGACTATTCCACTTCCTGACAACTCTGTGACTGAAGAAATACTTCCTAACAGCCCTTTGACTCATCTGAGTCTTCAACTTCCAAGTGCGACCCCTTGTTTCTGTGTTCCTTCTCTGGAATATCCTGTTTCTGTCCACCTTATCTATTCCTCGCAGTATTTTGTATGTCGTTATCACGTCTCCCCTAACCCTCCTGTCCTCCAGTGTCGTCAAGCCACTTTCCCATAACCTTTCATCGTAGGACATTCCCCATAGCTCTGGAACTAGCCTTGTTGCAAACCTTTGCACTTTTTCTAATTTTTTGACGTGCTTTACTAGGTGTCGATTCCAAACTGGTGCTGCTTACTCCAGTATGGGCCTGACATACACGGTGTACAGAGCCTTGAACGATTCCTTACTGAGGTATCGGAACGCTATTCTTAGGTTTGCCAGACGCCCATATGCTGCAGCAGTTATCTGGTTGATGTGTGCTTCCGGAGACGTGCTCGGTATTATACTCACCCCAAGATCTTTCTCCTTGAGTGAGGTTTGCAGTCTTTGGCCACCTAGCCTATACTCTGTCTGCGGTCTTCTTTGCCATTCCCCAATCTTCATGACTTTGCATTTGGCGGGGTTAAATTTGAGTAACCAGTTGCTGGACCAGGTGTCCAGCCTGTCCAGGTCTCTTTGTAGTCCTGCCTGATCCTCATCTGATTTAATTCTCCTCATTAACTTCACATCATCTGCAAACAGGGACACTTCTGACTTTATCCCTTTCATCATGTTATTCACATATACCAGAAATAGTACTGGTCCTAGGACTGACCCCCATGGGACCCCGCTCGTCACAGGCGCCCAATGTGATACCTCATCACGTACCATGACTCGTATGTCTACCTCTAAAGTTTACGCTGTGGTCTACTGGACCTGAACGGGACAGTTTTTTTTTTTTCACGTTGTCAGAGGGGTACTCTTGTTAGATTAGATTTTGCCACCGAAGTGGCTAGTTTATTGTGCACCTCATATCCATCCTGTGGACGGTAGCACAAGAGCATATGAATACACAAAAGGTCTAGGAACTAGGCCCCAAAAGGGTTAACAGGTGTACATATTGATTTATATCTACATATCTACAGTTCATTTATCTGTTACAAGCAAATTTAGGAAATTTGCTTAGTATATCTGGTATCTTATTCTCATTAATAAGATATCTTGGCATGTCACATAGGTTATTATATTGTCTATCTCTGTATTCCTCAATAAGTGGACAATTAAGCACATAGTGTTCAAGTCAGTGACCATATGCCTGATCACATAATCTGCATTTAGTTTGATCATCATCTGTGTGTCTCCCAAACTGCCAGAAGTACTTGTAACCAAGCCTAAGCCTGGCCACTACAACATCAGTCAGTCTGTTCACATTGCAAGTTGCTCCATTTATTTATTTATTTATTTATTTCCAATTTGTGCACACATACAGAGGTACAAAAAAAATACAGATAAGAGCAGTATGCCAAAGCCACTTATACTATGCATAGCATTACGGGCTGGCTTAAAATTAACTTAAGATTAACTAAGCAATGATTATTATTATTATTATAATCAAAAAGAAGCGCTAAGCCACAAGGACTATACAGCGCTGCTACTAAGCAATGATGAAATCAGTGATAAAACATTAATGTAAACAGATAACTATAAAGCACAAGTGAGTATTACAAAGACAGGTCATATGGTTGCATTCAGTTAGGTAGTGATTCTGTTAGGTAGTGTATTTAAAAAATAATAAAGTTAGATTGGGTTTTAGGTTTAACATTTATGTGATATAATTGTGAGAAACATTTAAGATATACAATTTATAATGTTCAGTTATTCAGTATTTATTTGGTTTTGGGTGAGTAAGTAATCTTTGAGAAGAGACTTGAATTTATAAACAGGTTGTGTTTCTTTTATATTTACAGGTAATGAATTCCAGATTTTAGGGCCTTTTATGTGCATTGAGTTTTTGCATAGTGTGAGATGGACACGAGGAACATCAAAGAGTGATCTGTGCCTTGTGTTATGGTCATGTGTTCTGTTGAGGTTGGCAAGGAGATGTTTGAGGGGAGGGTTAATATCAGAGTTAAGTGTTCTATGTATGTAATAGGTGCAGTAAAAAGTATGGATGTTTTGTATGGTGAGTAGGTTTAGTGTATTGAATATTGGTGGAGTGTGCTGCCTGTAGTGAGAATTTGTTATCATTCTAACTGCAGCCTTTTGTTGGGTAATTAGTGGTCTGAGATGGTTAATTGTTGTTGAGCCCCATGCACAAATTCCATAGGTGAGATAGGGGTAAATAAGAGAGTGATATAGGGCCAGGAGGGCTGACTGTGGAACATAGTACCGTATCTTCGATAGTATGCCTACAGTCTTGGAAATTTTCTTAGAAATTTGATGTATATGTGTATGAAATTTGAGTCTATTATCAAGGTGGATTCCTAAGAATTTTCCCTCTGTTAGTTTTGTGATAGGTGATCCATTTATCATTATGTTAAGAGGGACATCTGTAGCTCTGTTACCAAACTGAATGAAGTAGGTTTTGTCAATGTTTAGTGTAAGTTTGTTAGTCCTCATCCAGGTAGATATTTTCTGTAATTCGGTATTTACAGTATTGGCTAGCGTGACTGGGCTCGGGTGAGAGAAGACGTATGTAGTGTCATCTGCAAATAGTGTGGGTTTGAGTAATTGCGAAGCATTTGGAAGGTCATTTATGTATAGGAGAAAGAGAAGAGGGCCAAGGACACTTCCCTGTGGGACACCAACTGTAATTGGTTGTGCAGAAGAGTTTGCCCCATTTGCGTACACATATTGGCTTCTGTTGCTGAGGTAAGACTTGAGGTAGTTGAGGGAGTGCCCTCTTATACCATAGTGTGACAATTTTACGTGGAGCAAGTCATGGTCAACTGTATCAAAAGCTTTACGTAAGTCAATGAAGATCCCCAGTGGGACTTCTTTTTTCTCTATTGCAGTGTATATATGTTCTAGCATGTGTATAATAGCATCATTAGTATTTTTATTAGGCCTGAATCCAAATTGGCAGGGGTTGAGTATGTTTTGGGAGATAAGGTAGGAGTAGATTCGTTTATGAATTAATTTTTCGAAGATTTTTGAGAGAGGGTGTAAGTTGGATATTGGCCTATAGTTATTCAACTCTGTTTGGTCTCCTCCTGTGTGGATCGGGGTGACCCTTGCTATTTTGAGTACTGTAGGGAAGGTGGAGGATTCAATGGATTTGTTAAAGAGTGTTGCAATGATTGGTGATAGCACTTGTGACACTTTTTTGTATATAAGGGGTGGTAAGGTATTTAAATCTCCTGCCTTGTTTTTTAGTGCGTTGATAATAAGGGAGACTTCGTATGGGTTAGTCGGAGCTAGGAACAGTGTGTTCGGGTAGTTGCCGGTGAGGTAGTCATTTGGTGGGGTATCTGAGCTTGAGATTTTATTGGCAAGGTTTTGTCCTATAGTGGAGAAGAAATCATTGAGTCTGTTTGCTATTTCTGTTGGTGGGAGTTGGGGTTCATCTGTTTTTGCTAATTTTATTTCGCTATTTCGTGATATCTTTTTTGTTCCCAGAATTTCTGATAGGGTTTTCCAGGTCTTTTTTATATCACCTCGTAAGTTGGATAATCTGTTCTCATAATACAATTTTTTTGCCCTTCTTATCAGGCTGGTTAGGATTGACGAGTAACGTTTTGTTTGGTCTCTGGTTATGTGACCCATTCTGTACTGTTTTTCATATTGGTGTTTTGTATTTATGGATTTGAGGATGCTGGGTGTTAGCCAGGGACTGTTCAGTCTCTTTGCTGTCATCTGTTTAGTTTTTTTAGGGCAGTGCTTGTTATAGAGGTATTGGGTTTTTTTTAGAAAATTATTAATACATTCGTCAATATCTGTATAGGTTTCTAGCTCAGTGTGCCAATCAATGTTTGCTATTGCTGTTGTGAAGTTATTAATGGCTGCCTCATTGTGAAGTCTGAAGGTGACTTTAGTAGTGTCTTGGGGTAGTTTACCAAGAGTTGTTATGAGGAAAGTAGGGTAGTGGTCTGTGGTATTATCTGTAATTATGCCTGATTTTAAAGGGGATATGGTGTTGGTCCAGATGTGGTCAAGTAGGGAAACACTAGTCTCTGTAACTCTTGTAGGTTTTGTTACTGTTGGTAGTAACATACAGTTACTCATTGTGTTTGTGAATTCAGTAACGTGTGGGTCCTGGTCTTGCAGGAGATTTATATTGAAGTCACCTGAGAGTAGTAAGTGATCTTTGTTCATGCGTGCATCAGTTATCATACTTCCTAGATTTTGACTAAATTGGCTAATGTTTGACTGTGGAACTCTGTAGATGTTTATCAATGAGGTTTTTGTAGGTACTTTGATTTGAATTTAGCTATTATATATTCCCCATGTTCATCCCTTGTGCAAGTATTAGTGATACATTCTAGTTGGTCTGAGTAGTATATGGCTGTGCCACCCCCTTGTTGATCTGGCCTACAGTTGTGTATGGCTGTGTAACCAGGAATGGCATAGACATCTGTACTATCAGGCTTTAGCCAGGTTTCAGTTAGTGTAATGATGGACATATTGGCATGTAAGGAATTTAGTAATGCTATGAGGTCATCGTAATGCTTGCTTAAAGATCTGATATTGTAGTTAAATATAGTTATGTTGTTGTTGGCACTGAGAAGTGCCTTTGATTGTTCTGCAGTGTAGTAATTACAGTTACTGTTTGATTCATTTAAGTCATTAAATAAGAGGTTGGTATCAGGATCAATGCTTGTAATCATAAGATTTGAATTAAGTATAAAACAAAGTAAATAGTCTTAAGCTAAAAAATAGCACCTGGATTATTTAACAAATGTAAAATAATGAGCTAAGGGACTAATACAAATAAAGTGATGATCAAATAGTGGAGCTTGGGAATATGATAGTAGGTAGTACTATAAAGGTAATTTTTTAAAGTTAGAATTATAGTATAAAATTATAATATAAAAGGGACTAATATAGGTTGTGGTGACCAATAAAGTGGTAATCAAAAAAATGAGCTTTGGAATATAATGGCAAAATTGTGAACTTATTCTACTTTAGCACCTAAGAATAGCACCTTGATTATTTTAACAATTGTGAATATATAAACTAGGATAGTTATATAAAGCTAAAATAAAGGAGAAAACATATAAGGGACTAAAATTAAGTAATGGTAAGCAAAGTTAAATGGGCAGATGGTAGGAATTATAATATAAACTTATAATATAAAAATACAATTTGAAATGGTACTTGCAATTGCACTAGAGTCTGGTATAGGTTGTTGACAAGATCAAGATTATACATAACATAAACATACTTATAAACATATCTGGTACATAAACATACTTATCTACGTTCATGTTATCACAGTGGGTTACAGATTTACTCAGGCTTCTTATTGCATTCCTATAACATTCATTTTCATTATTTACTTCTCTCCTAGTATTATTCCTCATGCTAGACACAGATATACCAAAGTTATATTCTACATTCTCCCTCTGGGTACTCTTCTTGGCTAACATATCAATTTTATCATGAAGGAGTAATCCAATGTATGATGGGATCCATAGCAATTATACATTAGTTTCTTTGTCCCGGATTTTTGAGTAACTATACCTGGTTTTTCCAATGAGCATGTTGTTGGAGTCATTATATGAGTCAAGAGCCTTCAGTGATGACATAGAATCAGTAATGATGATAGAGTCAAGCTCAGTGTCATAGGTTACCTTTAGCGCCATTAGGATTGCAAACAATTCAGTTTGCAATGTAGACGCCCAGTTGTTAATTCTTATACCTTGTTCAACAAGTTTGTTATCGTTATTAACTAGGTAGGTGGTAACAAGACCAGATGCAGCCCTGCCAGAAGACTCCTGTTTAGATCCATCAGTACCCACCTAATTGTGGTTGCAGGGGTCGAGACTCAGCTCCTTGTGATAACTTATTAATACCAGCTAGGCCAGAATTTTCTTTTTGAGCAGTTGCTTTAACAAGTGATTTAAGGAAGGTGTTACTAGTAATGAGCTTCTTGGGAGGGACTTGCAGGTTTGTGATATTAAATGAACACATCTTTCATGGAGGAGTGAAATGCTCTTGTTGTCTACAGTGATACAGTTCATGTGGAAAATACTGTATATATTTTCCAGAAATTCAGTATTTATATGTAAATAGATGGCCATACTGTATTTAATAATATTTATGTCATAGAAAACGGAAAGCCTGCGTCTGCGCAGACGAGACTCGCCATCTTGGTTTTGAATTTTGTACAAACGTGGGTGTAATGGGAAGAATTTTTAGTGCTCTAGAGGTTAAAATTGTGTTGACACCTCTCAAATAGGAGGCGAAATTGGTGGATGTGCATTCCTGCATAACTTGAGATATCAGACGACTGGACAAGACAGCTCCAGGAACCTCAGATAAGCTCTCTAGATTTGTCTCTAGATTTGGCCAGGATTATTTTCATAGATTTAGTTAGAGTGAGGTTTTCTGAGTATGATACACATTAATCTCCAGTCAAACTGGTGAGTGATACTAAGATATATTTTCCTTCTGTTATGTAATTGTGTATATGTACCATTTATTATTTTTAATATACAGTACACAAATTTATATATTTACCAGTATTCCTGGTGTATGTATATTTCATTTAATTAATAGGTCCAGAGCAACTTGTGGATATGACAGTGGTAGGTATCGAAGGGGGACATTTTTTGCGACCTAGGTGTCCCAAATTCCTACTTATCTATGTAACATTGATAAATAATAATTATCTTTGTTATCATTTACTGTTATGTACATAATTAGTTACATTCAGATAAAAGCAATTTTCCACAGTTCATGCAGGTTATAAAACTTAATGTAACTTTTTTTATACTTTATTTAAAACACACATTACAATAAATAATAAAAGTATACAGTGTCAGATATTTCACATACAAAAACAATTATGTCCTCACAAGCAAAACACAATGAACGTGTTACTTAATTTAATTGCACGTTTTTACATTCCATTTAGATCTGTGTGTATTTGCTTCTAGACATTTAGTAAGATTCATTGTGACAGTGTCTGGTTCATTTCTTAACATTCTAATACCAAGTACAATGTTAGCTTCTTAATTTCAGAGTAGATTTCTGAAATTTTTACCCCCGTTAGTTGTTTAATATCTTTATTATTCACCCCATACCCATCCTGTGGGTGGTAGTCAAAAGATTACAGAGGTACATAATGGGTCCAGGAACTGGACCCCAAAGTTAAGATAGCTGAGCAAGTTACAAAGGTGATGAACTTTTCCCCCTGACTCTATAAACCCACACCCCTCAAGTAAGTAAGTTTATTCAGGTACACAAATACAGTTACATAGATTATCATACATAGCAGCATATGTGTAGAGAACCTAGGATAACCCAAAAAAGTCAGACAGAGTGACTTATTTCCATTGGTGAGGTTCCTTGATGCTGGTGAGGGGCTCTTGATCTAGGGAATTGGATCTGTGCTCCAGTTCCCTGAATTGAGCCTGAATACCTTCCATCCCCCCACATGCGCTGTATAATCCTACAGGTTTAGCGCTCTCCCATGATTATAATAATAATAATAATAACATAAACCCACAACACACGTGGTGGGTCACTGACTTCTCTATCGGACTTCTGAGTCAGCCTTTGTTAGGTGTGGACGTCTCTCTCTCTCTCTCTCTCTCTCCTGCCTGAGCATCGGTGATAAATTTCCTCCGTTCTCTCTGGGACGCTTGTCCTCACCTATTTTGCCCGCCGGGCACTACAGGAGGGGCACCTGTTCATTGGTTTACTTTTAACCAGTTCCATTTTTTCCGCTCCGCCGAAAATTCTCTAACGGTTTTTGGTGGGAAGCCGGTTACTGTACTTAGTTAATGTGTGGGCGTCCCTCTCTGCCGGGGCTTGGCAAGGGCGTCCACCGGATCTAATTAGAAACTTAAAGCTACTATCTTTATTTGCAAAGGAACATTTGTTCCTTTTCTCTCATCGACCAGCTTTGGGTTACAAATATTCCTCGTAAAATCGGGAAGTCGGGTTCGATACTCCGGCTGATGCTGTCAGTGGCCCTGATAAACCCAACAAAGACTTCTCTCTCAAATTCAAATTTTTTATTTTCAAGACATTATGCACACTTAAAATATTTTAAAAATCTTGTTGTATATTGTTAGCGTCAAGCTACTGACACCTGTAAGTAAGATTCCCACCTGGATATATCCCGTACATGGGTATGTGCAACACTTGGGTATATCAACACCTTGGTATGTGCAACACTTGGGTATATCAACACCTTGGTATGTGCAACACTTGGATATATCAACACCTTGGTATGTGCAACACTTGGGTATATCAACACCTTGGTATGTGCAACACTTGGATATATCAACACCTTGGTATGTGCAACACTTGGGTATATCAACACCTTGGTATGTGCAACACTTGGGTATATCAACACCTTGGTATGTGCAACACTTGGGTATATCAACACCTTGGTATGTGCAACACTTGGGTATATCAACACCTTGGTATGTGCAACACTTGGATATATCAACACCTTGGTATGTGCAACACTTGGGTATATCAACACCTTGGTATGTGCAACACTTGGATATATCAACACCTTGGTATGTGCAACACTTGGGTATATCAACACCTTGGTATGTGCAACACTTGGGTATATCAACACCTTGGTATGTGCAACACTTGGGTATATCAACACCTTGGTATGTGCAACACTTGGGTATATCAACACCTTGGTATGTGCAACACTTGGGTATATGCAATATTTAGGTATCTTTATTTGACATTTCGCCAGCTAGTGTTTTTGTTTAATAAAAATAATAGTAGTAATCTTAATTTCCACAAGTAAATGGTACATCTTATACAGACCATAGTTGTCGTCAGTGATATACTACGTAGAAAACCTTTAGTTATGCCGAGCATTTCAGGTAAATTAGGTTAATTTTTTCCCCAGGGTGCAACCCACGCTAGTTAACTTATATCCAGGTACTTACTTACTGCTAGGTGAACAGGGACAGCAGGTTTCTTAATTAAACACTCCCAAGTATTACCACCCGTACCAGGGATTGAACCACGGACCTCAGTGTGAGCTGAGTGTGCTACCAACTGAGTTATGGCCTGGTGGCTAAAGCTCCCGCTTCACACGTGGAGGGTCCTGGTTCGATTCCCAGTGGGCGGAAACATTTCGACACGTTTCCTTAAACCTGTTGTCCTGTTCACCTAGCAGCAAATAGGTACCTGGGTGTTAGTCGACTGGTGTGGGTCGCATCCTGGGGGACACGATTTGAGGACCCCAATGGAAATAAGTTACAGTCCTCAACAACGCACTGACTTTCTTGGGTTATCATGGGTGGCTAACCTTCCAGGGTTAAAAATCCAAACGAAATCTTATCTTATGGGAGTGAAAGATGAGGTAATCAGTTCCTCAGCCTTGCAGAACTTTACACAGGAAACAGTGATTAGTGGCGAGCACTAAACCCTCAGGGATCATACAGTGCCTGTTGAATGAAATTCAAACAGATTTTATCATATATAGGTGTATATTGTTTAGACATAACATATATTGTGAGCAGTTCTGAGCTATTTTGCATGACTGATTTTTCTACCACCAGTCATCCAAAATACCCAGAACCCGCCCTATATTGTGATGGCTAAGTATGTAAGTTTATTAAAGTATACACAAATAGTCACATTGGTACACAAATAGTCACATTGGTTATCATACATAGCAGCTTATGTGTAGAGAACCTAGGATAACCCAAAAAAGTCAATGATATATTTCTGTTGGGGTCCTTGTGATAATTATTTATATTTAAATGTTAAAAACAAGGAAGTATTTTAACTATGTAAAAGCAGTTACAATAAAAGAAGATATACATTTATATTCCCTCTTTTTTTGCCATAACTGGTCCAAGTCGGACCGAAACGTCGTCGTAAGTTTCTGTCTTTTATGTGCGGGTTATTTGTGTATCGTTCCAGTCACGGTATTGTGCCTTTTTGTTATTTATTGCTACTCCTTTCTTAGCTCTAACTCGTCTTTTACGAAATGCATGGCTTGCAGACGAAGGATTCTTTTCCACTCTCCCAGGAAGTGAAAATAAAATGAGAACAAGAATTATCTGGGGAAACAAAAAAACTCGTATGGATGTATTTATGTATACAATGGAACTCCGGTTTTTGTACGGTCCGAATATCATACACTTCGGATTTAGAACACATTTTTGGGCAAAATTTTGGTCCAGATTTCGTACCTCCATCCAGAAATCGTATGTATCAGACGCGTCCGCCTGCCCTGGATGTGTCACTCTCATGCATACATGTCTCAATCTGGCTCTGTCACTGGTTGAGTGAGCATTCATCTGAAACATTTTGCAGTTTTTGTGCTTGTTTATTGATTGCGACTGCAAAATAAGCCACAATGATATCAAAGCCCCAGAGAGGGCTTTGATACCTGAAGTCCTTATGGAGGGGGATTTCCCTTCCAAACAATAACTTAGCTCCCTCTCCCCACCTTGCTTTCTTTAGTATGCCGACAAGTCTTCAATAAAGGTATGTAATGTTCATTTATCACTAAAATTAGTCATTTATATTTATTTCTCATTTTTTATATATGTAAAACTATAGATATTCTTTAAAAAATGTGTTTTTTAATATTTTTGGGTGTCTGAAACGGATTAATTGGTATTTACATTTCTTATGAGAAATATTACTTCGGTTTTCGTACGTTTCGGATTTAGATCGACCTTCTGGAATGGATTAAGTACAAAATCCAGGGTTCCACTGTACTTGTGCATGCATATGTAGTGTGGCCTAAATGTAAGTTGAAGTAGCAAGATGTATACCTGTTAACTTGCATGTGTATGAAACGGATACTAGCAATCCTACCATTGTGTAAAACAATTACTAGTTTCCCTTTCACACTCATTTGGCAGGATGGTACTACCTCCCTTGGAGGTTGATATCTACCAACCTACCAAAATATTCACTTACGACAGGACAGTCAGAACTAATATAAACCGTTCTATGAAACTCTTCCTGGACTCGTAGGCCAGTGTTTCTCAACCTTTTTTTACCCTTCTGGAGCCCTAGAAATAATTTTCATGTCTCAGGAAACCCCTACATAAAAATTATTGTGTATGTATCACTATTAATATCTTTCTTTTATAAACTTAAAGTTCATGAAGAAAATACTATAATTTTTTTTTTTTGATAACTGGTTTAAGCAAAAATAACTAAGTTTTTCTCAAGTTTGACAGTGCAAAAAATAAAAAAAAATGAAATCAAATTGTTAGGTAAAAGGACACAAGTGCAACTAACATGACATTTTATTGTGGCAATGTCTCGCTCTCCAGGAGCTTTGTGAAGCCGTTACAAAGCTCCTGGAGAGCAAAATGTTGCCACAATAAAATGTCACATTAGTTACACTAGTGTCCTCTTATCTAACATATTGTCAATAATTCTACCAACATTAATATAAATGAAATCAAATTGATTGTTAAAGAGACCTCGTACGAAGGCTTTCATTCGCACAAAAAAATTAACCATATCTGTAAACAAAAAAGAAAAAACAGTATCATATATAACACACACAAACAGAATGAAAGCAGATACTAATACGTAATGTGAAAGCCTTTAATGGTCAGTGGGCCACTAATTCTATTGTTTATTACAGTATACAGTATTGTAGATGAATGGTTCAGAGAACTTACAAGTTGATAAATTAGACACATGTGCAACACTTGGGTATCTTTAATGAAGAAACGTTTCACCACAGTGGCTTCATCAGTCCATACAAAGGAGAATCGTGAAGAACAGGAGGAGTACGAGGTAATCGGTCCCTCAGCTTTGAGTTGATGTAATCAGCCCATCAATCTTTTAAAGATTGATGGACTGATTACATAGCCTCAAGGCTGAGGGACTGATTACCTCATACTCCTCCTGTTCTTCACGATTCTCCTTTGTATGGACTGATGAAGCCACTGTGGTGAAACGTTTCTTCATTAAAGATACTCAAGTGTTGCACATGTGTCTAATTTATCAACAGTATACAGTACACTGTGTAGACATTTAAAAAGTACTAGAAATGTTATGATTGGTGCAAAGGTGACATTAAAAAAAAGTATCTAAAGATGATTGATACAAACCCACTAATATAGTATACTCCTTGCTTAATGATCAGTTCGCTTACTGACCTATTCTTAGAAACGGAACCTTGTTGTTAAGTGAGGAGAGGCTGTATAAAATTAAACACAGAAATGACTCTAAAAGGCATTCACATGAGTAGCCTGTTTATCACTATCTCTGGACCCGTAGTGACCTCTCGCGGAACCTTAAGTGTACCACTCGGCTTTTTTTTTCCTTGTCAGTTCTATCATTCACCTCGTCTTTCATAGCCCCCCAAATATCTGAACACATTCATTTCCTCTATACTCTTGCTCTCCAATCTGTATATATAATGTAAATTAATCCATATGTTTCTTCTGGCAGTCCTAAATTAGGAAAATGTCAATTTTCATTTCTTTAGTCTCAAAACAGCTGCTAGAAATAATGGTGTCCTTGTACATAGTGAGATTTTTCCTGACTGCTTAACATGGGTCAGTATGCTTACTGCAGTGCTGCTTTATTGTTATTCTAATGTCCTTTACTTTCAGCATTGTGTTGTACGGTAGGCTGAGTGAGGACGAGTACGTAAGAAGTGAGTGATGGAGTCAATGACAGACACTGATGTATCCACTGAAGCTCTCGCCAGCAAATGTGTGTAGTGCTTTTGGTTTATACCTTTAAGCAAAATTGTGATTCATTGAGTAATGTTTACATTTTCATTTTAAATCATCATTACAAATATATTCCTTATAAAGAATTGACATTACTGTATCTTGCACATAAATATTGTACGCATGTGGGCCCTGTTCGTAAAGCCCCCTAAGGTTTGCGACCCCAAATGATAATCAGGAATCACCGGTGGATGGAAAAGAGCAGTTTTCCATAATCATGTGTTTAAAATGCCTGGTAACATTTACACTATAAATAACAAAAAAAAGGTGCAATACCATGACTGGAGCAACACACATAACCTGCACATGTAAAAGAGGAGTCTACAACAATGTTTCGGTCCAACTTGGGCGATTTACAAAGTCACACTAACAAAAAAGGAGAAAACGAGGGAGTGTACATAGGCCAGCAGACAGGGACAGGACAAGAGGTAGTAGGAAAGGAGGAAGAGTGGTAGAGGTAGTAGTAGTGGAGTCAGTCAAATACTAAGAAAGGAGCACTGCAAGGAAGCTAGGGGCCCACAAAGGGTAGGAACAAGAACTCAGACGGGGGGGAAAATAAATAATAAAGGACAAATACCCAAGGCAGAAGAAAGAAAACCTACCCTTTCTGGGGCCCCTAGCTCCCTTGCAGTGCTCCTTTCTTAGTATTTGACTTCCTACTGCTGCTGCTGCCATTGTTGTCACCTCTACCACTACCTCTCTTCCTCCTTTTCTACTACCTCCCTCGTTCTCTCCTTATTTGCTAATGTGACTTTGTAAATGGTCCAAGTCGGACCGAAACGTCGTCGTAGGCTCCTCTCTTCTATGTGCGGGTTATTTTTGTATTTACACTAAAATATATTAAGTGCTTAACCCTTCAACTGTCCAAATGTAGATCTACTATGTTTGGAGCGCTAGTGGTACAAATGTAGATCTATGTTTGGACAGTTTAAGGGTTAATACACAGCACATACAATACTTACCTTAAAATATGGTGACACTTATCGTTCCCTTACACAGCTTGTAAGAAAATGGCAAAAATGGTGGAAGTGGTAAAAGCACTGAACATAATAAACAATGGCTCATATGAAATTCATCGAAATGTTGAAAATCAAAAAAGTGGGAGCTCTATATGCAGGGCCATCCTGTACATAAACTGTTGGATTCCCTAGAGCCAGTGAGGGAGCTCTTAATCTGAGGAATTGGACCTGTGCTCTATTTCCTTGGACCAAACCTGAATTTGTCATTTCCTCAGAAGTTTTATGACCCCTACAGGTCATGAATGTAACAATAATAGTACTAGATATAGTGGCATCCTACACACATGCCCTACATAAATGCATTCTCACACACACACATACAGAGGAGTCCTGTTTTTTATGGCTGTTAGGTTTCCCAACCAGTAGCAATAAGCAGTGCTTGATGCAGCTAGGTATAAAAAATAGATTAAAAAGTAAATACACAGTACATGCAATACTTACTATAAAAATATGGTACTGCTAACACTTCCCTTAAGCAGCTGTTATGTGAAAACAGCAGAAAAAGCACCAAACATAGAGAACAATGGCTTAATTGAAAACCCAAGAAAACTTGGAACACCAAAAAGAGGGTGCCAAATATGTGGGACCCTCCTGTGTATACAGTTGACCATCAGTTAAGACGGTAGTGACGTTCTTGAAAATGGTGTCTAAGAAAATAAATTGTTTAAACAAACTGAAGAACATATGGGAAAAATAGGGTTATGTTCCATGGACACCTTACCCCTTTCACTGTCCAGACCCCCAATCTGAAACTTGTCCACAGTGTCTAAGAATTTTCAAAAAAGCTATTTTTTTCTTATGAAATGGTAGAGAATCTTTTTTTTCTAAAGGTAATAAAATGAACAGTATGAAATTTGATGGAAAATTGACAAAATTATGCTTTCGTGAATTTTGCTGTGTGTGTGTGATATTTATGCATTGGCAATTTTGCTGGCTTTGAGTCCTATTTTAGGCCAATTACGTTATTCCAGTCAATCACATTCTCAGTTATTTCTTCAGTATGTCTTTCATTTTATCGATTGAGCACAAGAAATTGCCCAATCAACTATTTAAAATACCCAATAAAGTGATCAGAAATTTGCATTTTGGCCAATTTCACACAAATTTTAAAATTCCAATTTCAAAATAGGATGCAGAATAAACAATGCAGGCGGTATAGGTATTCCTCTGTTCGTTAGTTATGTTCCCAGGTTTTACATATGGCTTCCATTTTGATTTTTTATCCAAACAATGAATTTGTTCTCACAGAAAAATGGATTTACTGTCATGCAATATTGTAATAATTGTATAAATAATATCAGCACATTTGTGAATGCTTATAAGACCCACCCGTTGGACATGTATTGGATGAGTGATGTGATTTGTTTACTCTTGAATATCTGCAAAAATCTAACATTTCTGCTACTTTGAGCTCAATTTCAAACTATTTTCAGTCCTGAAACCAATCAGAATCATCTGTTTCTGTAATAAATCTCCCATTCTATCAAATGAGACCAAGAAACAGAATACAACCATAAAAACCATATGAAAATACACCATTAGGTTGTTGTTTTAAACCAGGAATGCAGTCAGTTTTTTCTCGTGCACTGAAGGCTGCAGGATTTTTTTAATATCATTCTCTCATATCTAGGCCCAAATTTACCTCGCACAGTATATCTGAGTGAGCTGAACTCATGGCATAGTAATAAGGAATGGACAATAACCTCAAAGCTGTAGTACTGCAGCACAGTCAGCAAAAGGGTTAAAGCACTTGAAACTTTGGAAAGTTTCCAGACATAATCAAGAGAGAGACATGGAGCTCATGGAGGATGTAAAGAGTGGATGGGTGGCATGCAGACATCACCCATCCACTCTGTTTACTCTTGGATCATTTACAAAGTTGCACTGTGACTTTGTAAATGGTCCAAGTTGGACTGAAATGTTGTCGTAAGCTCCTCTCTCCTATGTGTGGGTTATTTGTATTTTGCTTTTATTCTCTTCAAGTTTATTTGTATCATTGGCCAATATTTATTGCATTGTGTGTTTGTATGTCATTATAAATAATATAATGCAGTATAATACTCTTGTCCACAGTGAGTGGAAGCCTGCCTGTATATATTGGAGCCCACGATGTCAAAAAGTTCCCTCAACTTGCCCATCTCTTGGAGGACCTCAGCAGTCGCCTCACACCTACCGGCATTTACAAGACCACTCATGCCAAGCTTATGCAGGCTGCCTATACCATGAAGCATGCCAGGTACTTTAGCGTTTTTCTTCAAGGTTGGCAATCATCATGCTGCTCATGGCACCATGAAGCATGGCAGGTACTGTAGTGTTTTCTTCATGGTTGGCAGTCGTCATGCTGCTCATGGCATTTTGATTTAAAATTTATAGATTTTCTTTGCTTCTCTAAATCAGATATGATTACCTCTTATTACACATGTTCTATGTGACCATTAATATAACAATGTTGATGTAGGACTCTGAAGGTATAATAATATCTTTATTTTTACAAGTACAGTGGACCCCCGGTTCGCAATACTAATCCGTTCCTGAGAGCTCATCGTAAACCAAAAATATCGGAAAACAAATCAATTTTTCCCATAAGAAATAATGGAAATCAAATTAATCCGTGCAAGACGCCCAAAAGTATGAAAAAAAAAACTTTTACCACATGAAATATTAAGTTTAATGAAATAGAATAGTAATTACAATAACAACAATAACAATAAATAACAATAAATAACGAAAGAATAATTGACACTTACCTTTAATGAAGATCTGGTGATGATTGATGGGATGGGAGGAGGGGAGAGTGTGGATGGTGTTAGCATTTAGAAGGGGAATCCCCCTCCATTAGGACTTGAGGTAGCAAGTCCTTTTCTGGGGGTTACTTCCCTTCTTCTTTTAATGCCACTAGGACCAGCTTAAGAGTCACTGGACTTCTGTCGCACAACATAACTGGCAGCCTCACCATGCCTAATCACACTATGTATACCACTATGATTCTTAAATCTTTCAAACCAACCTTTGCTGGCCTTAAATTCACTCACGTCACCACTAGTTGCAGGCAATTTTTTTACCAAATCGTCATGCAACTGCCTAGCCTTTTCACAAATGATTGCTTGAGAGATGCTATCTCCTGCTATCTGTTTTTCATTTATCCACACCAATAACAGTCTCTCAACATTTTGTAACACTTGCGTAACACTTCGTAATCACAGTTGCACCTTTTGCAAGAACAGCTTCCTTGATTGTCGTTTTCTTGCTCACTATAGTAGAGATGGTTGATTGGGGTTTACTATACAACCTGACCAGCTCCGACACATGCACTCCACTTTCGTACTTTGCAATTATCTCTTTCTTCATTTCAACAGTCATTAGCACCCTTGGTCTCGAAGGGTTGGCACTGGGAGCTTTCTTGGGGCCCATGGTGACTTATTTTGCAAAAACAGGCACCAAAAACAGTGATAATATGGATAATATGGAATGTACCGAATGTATCCTTAGATGCGCGCACACTGGCTGGCTTGTAAACACTGGCACACACGGGGCAGTTCAGGCCACACATGGACACGTCTCGTACGAACCACATCGCATACCGGGTTTTGTACCGGGAAGCGAGGCAAATTTTCTGCGATATAATGCATCGGTTACCGGATTTATCGGATACCGATAGCATCGCGAACCGGGGGTCCACTGTACATGTAAAAGGTATACAGGCCTATCTGACATCAGTGATATACTACTATATAGAAAGCCACTTGTTATGCAGAGCATTTCGGGCAAATTAGGTCAATTTTGTCCTGGGATGCGACCCACACCAATCGACTAACACCCAGGTACCCATTTTTACTGATAGGTGAGCATGGACAACCGGTGTAAGGAAACGTGCCCAATGTTTCCACCCTTACCAGGAATCAAACTCGGACCCTCACTGTGTGAAGTGAGAGCCTTTACCACCAGGTCATGGGCTATCATAATAGATGTTTAAATCTTTTCTGGTCATTTTATGCATCTTCTGCCACTTACTGCATGTGTAAATGTTAGCTGGTCAATCCTGCACTTGCTGTCACTGCAGGTGTAAATGTTGGTTGGTCATTCCTGCACTTGCTACCGCTAGGTGTAAGTGTAAATGAATGTCAGCTGGTGTTGAATGAAGCATATGTGTAGTAAACTTGAAGTTGTCAGAGTACAGGCAGGCCCCACTTTAGTGTTTTGCTAATGCATCAGATTTCAGTTAGTGGAACCCCGAGTTTTGAATGCATCGACTATCAAATGCTTTGAGTTTTGACCATTTTCTTTAGAACCAATTTTGTCCCAAGTATCGAACTTGCTCCGTGTTTCGAACTGTGTACCAGACCTGTCCGCCTGCCAGCGTCCCCGCGCAGGCGTCATGAGCCAGTCTGGCTTTGTTTATGCTTGAGTAAACACTAACCTGTGCACTCATTCAAACATTTCACTATTAATTCATTGTTTGGTGCTTGTTTATTAAGTGCGACTGAAATAAGCTACCCTGGTGGTGGTGGATGGTATTGGTTGATGGTGGTGCCTTCTTCAGAAATTAAGATTTGTGCAGTGTGGAATAGGGTGCAGGCATTTGCTGAAAAATATCACCCTGAGCAAGCTGAAACAAGCCATCTCTACAAATTCAGTGACAGAACCATGTCTCATTTTTGGAAAATCTTAAAGGTAAGTAACCCCAGATAAGGACTTGTTACCTAAAGCCTTTATGGAAGAGTATTCCCCTTCCAAACAAGTGCTCTCTCACTCCCCCCTATCTTCCAGATGCCATCAACAATCTTCAATAAAGGTAAGTAAAAATCTTGTATGTTTATTTAAATGTTTATTTATCTATCACTAATTGTACTATGTACGTTTGTGTGTACGTAAGACTATAATCTCTATAAAATGTATTTTTTTGTGAATATTTTTGAGTTCCTGGAATGGATTAATTGTATTTACATTATTTCTTATGGAAAGTATTGCTTGGAGTTTCGAATGTTTCGAGCTTAGAACTAGCTCCTGGAACGGATTAAGTTCGAAACTTGGGGTTCCACTGTATTTATATATGGGGCTGTAAGAGAAGTGAATGCTCGGGTGTTGGCAAGAGGTGTGGGATTAAAAGATGAAGAATCTAACACAAAGTGGGAGTTGCCATCAGGAAAAAATCAACTGTGACACTGTGCTTTTGGGAGATTCTGACCCAGTTTTGAAGGGTGTGTAAAAGAAGGGAATTAAAAGTGAATATAGGAAAGAGTAAGGTGATGAGGATAACCAAAAATTTAGGTCATGAATGATTGGATATCAGATTGGAGGGAGGGAGCATGGAAGAAGTGAATGCATTCAGATATTTGGGGGTGGACTTGTCAGCAAATGGGTCAGTGAAAGATGAGATGAATCATAGAATTGATGAGGGGAAAAAGGTGAGTGGTGCATTGAGGAGTCTGTGGAGACAAAGAACATTATTCATAATAGCAAAGAGGGGAATGTATGAGAGTATAGCTATACCAGTGCTCTTGTATGGGTGTGAAGCATGGGTTGTGAATCTTGCAACAAGGAGAAGGCTGGAGGCTGTGGAGATGTTGTGTCTGAGGGTAATGTGTGGTGTGAATATAATGCAGAGAAGCCATAGTTAAGAAATTAGGAGGAGGTGCAGGGTTACTAAAAGTATTATCCAGAGGGCTGAGGAAGGGTTACAGAGGTTACTGAGAGTTCTGAAGGATGGATGTGTGATTTTCTTTACTGGTGAGGTTTGATGCCCTGATTCACACAGTTGGTAGTATACACAACTAAACATAAAATGGAGATTCAAAATTGCAACATTTTAGAGTACCATATAGTATTATGACTCCAGACTTTATAATGATCCAGTACAGACTGAACTGTGTATCTTTCCCTTTGCAGTTTTTTTAGTTGCAAATTATTGCTGGTGACATTAAGGGTTTTAACTCTTTTATCATTATCTATTTAATGAAAGTATGTTGTTAAAATGATGGATTTTTTGTATTAGATTAATTTACATATACAAATATTTTAAATTATATTTGTTTTATCAGGCAGTTGTACATAGAGGTTGCTACCCTGCATCGTGTAGTTCATGATGCACTGTATGAGACATCAACACTGCATGAGACATCATCAAGCTACGACAAAACTGCCAAGGTTAGTTCCTGATGGAACCAGATAACCGATTGCCAGATTAGCGATGGCCGACCTGTATTGTAATTTTTTATATACTATATCTCAACTATAAATTTTAATTACTGTAAACAACTAGCTACCTCTATTAATGAGAAAAACAATGTATAATAAAAAATTTACTCTATTCAAAACACTAGTATTAAGTAGTCAGTATGAATTAGGTTTAGTCTGCCCAAAATGTCCAGGCATGATAGTGGCTTTCTTTGTACTTAACAAATCAAAATTGTAATCACACATTGTGAACATTGTAAAGAAATAAATAAATCTTTAAATCTTTAAAAACCGAGAATTAAAAAAAAAGAAAAAAAAACTATTTGCAACATTTCTCCAAGCGGCAGCACTCCGTGTTGCCGTCAGGTGAGCATCAAGTGCCAACTTTGCGGCCTTATATCTTGGTAAGTACTTACCCTAAATTTTGTTTTTATCCCATTACATTTAGAAAATTGCCCTCTATATTTAAAAAAAATTCAAAATATTTGAGTGCTAGCAATGAGAACAGATCTACATTTGAAGAGTTAACGGGTTAAGCAAAGGTGCTGTTCACACCTGGACCATGGACAGATTAGTGACTCTTGAGTTGCACTGTCCAGTGATGTAAACCATGACCCCTCAGGAGTCACTAGTGACCTCAGCGCCAGACAATGTTGTGGCTCTTACCATGATACACCAGAGATGTACAATTTAAACCAGCAACCACTACAGATATAAAATCAGGACCATACCTGTGGTATTGGAGGGAGAGAGTATGGAGGAGGTGAATGTATTCAGATATTTGGGAGTGGACTTGTCAGCGGATGGGTCTATGAAAGATGAGGTGAATCATAGAATTGATGAGGGGAAAAGGGTGAGTGGTGCACTTAGGAGTCTGTGGAGACAAAGAACTTTGTCCTTGGAGGCAAAGAGGGGAATGTATGAGAGTATAGTTTTACCAACGCTCTTATATGGGTGTGAAGCATGGGTGATGAATGTTGCAGCGAGGAGATGGCTGGAGGCAGTGGAGATGTCATGTCTGAGGGCAATGTGTGGTGTGAATATAATGCAGAGAATTCGTAGTTTGGAAGTTAGGAGGAGGTGCGGGATTACCAAAACTGTTGTCCAGAGGGCTGAGGAAGGGTTGTTGAGGTGGTTCGGACATGTAGAGAGAATGGAGCGAAACAGAATGACTTCAAGAGTGTATCAGTCTGTAGTGGAAGGAAGGCGGGGTAGGGGTCGGCCTAGGAAAGGTTGGAGGGAGGGGGTAAAGGAGGTTTTGTGTGCGAGGGGCTTGGACTTCCAGCAGGCATGCGTGAGCGTGTTTGATAGGAGTGAATGGAGACAAATGGTTTTTAATACTTGACGTGCTGTTGGAGTGTGAGCAAAGTAACATTTATGAAGGGGTTCAGGGAAACCGGCAGGCCGGACTTGAGTCCTGGAGATGGGAAGTACAGTGCCTGCACTCTGAAGGAGGGGTGTTAATGTTGCAGTTTAAAAACTGTAGTGTAAAGCACCCTTCTGGCAAGACAGTGATGGAGTGAATGATGGTGAAAGTTTTTCTTTTTCTTGCCACCCTGCCTTGGTGGGAATCGGCCAGTGTGATAATAATAATAATAAAGCCTGTGGTATGGTTTGTTTGCAATTATGTCATTACAATTTCGTGAGTCAGAGATACCCCTGTGGGAGAAAATTACATCTATATTAAAAGAAAACAACAACAACAATAAAATATCCTTCTTAGAAAACATGACAACCTTGTATAGCAGCTGGGAAAATAAAATGGGTGGGTTGGATGGGGCTGTCTTGGAGGACAATGCACCAGAGGGTGCTGGCGTTGTCCTGGAGGACAGCACACCCAATGGAGATAGTGGCCCTGGTGATGAAAGACGTAAATAGCGTTATACAATTTTCAGAGGTACAAAGAACAATACTGCTGGAGATGGACCAAAAGGGAATTATGCCTTGGGGACAGTAGTGGGCACAGCTAACCAAAAAGTTAGCTTCCGTGACTGCTAATCCGCTAACTAGCAAATTAGCTCCGCTGACGCTAAACCACTAAACTGCTGAAAAATTAGCGGAAGCTTACAATAAATGCTAACTTTTTCACTTGAATTCAGATTCAGTTTAGTTTTTTGTTTTTTTACTTTTAAGACTTTTTAGAACAGACCTGGAGAGCTTCCTAATTAGATATAGAATGCCAAGGTCATATAATAAAGTGCCGCTAGTGCGAAAATAATGATTGTTTGATTTTTTGATGTAACTCGAGCGACCGACAAGGGCACACTTGTTGCTGTACTGAAGCACCATAGCACCCAAAGAGATTGAGTTAGCTTATTTGACTATTTTCTTCATTAGTTCCAGTTACTCATTGTATTCGTTCATTTTATTCTTGTTTCTGTTCATGTTTACATTTAACTTAATTTAGATTTTGAACCCAATAAACTACAAACGAGTAGTTGAAAATTGTGCTGGGGTTCAGTGTCTTGATCAGGCTGACAAAGGTGGGTTATTCCAGTACATGCAGCTGCAGCATGTTGCAGATGAATAGGTCCACAATCTTTGTGTCCACCACAGACTGAGGGATGCTAGTGCCAGCAGCAACAAATGCTTCTCCAGTGGTGGTCTGGCATGCTCTTTGCAGGCGGCTGTGATGACTGGCTGCTGCTCCTGCTAGTGGCGCTGCCACAAGATTGCCCATGTTTTCCACGGGAAGATCCGGCCTTGATTCTCTCCTCAAACTGGATGGCATGTACTGGGTGTTTCCTCTTAACATGCAACTTCAAGTTGTAGAAACTTGCCACCTGTCCCTTGATAGTCTCCTTGGACTGGCACATGATAGTCAGTAAGATGACTGTGATCTCCGACTTGACAGAAAAGAGCATTGTTGGTGTCGGCAAGCCTAACGCTACTTTTGTGCTCCTTGAGTCTTTCAGACAGACAACGGCCAGTTTCTCCAAAGTACTGAAGAGGACAAGAAGAGCAGGAAATGGAGTAGTCTCCAGGAGCATCTACAGAGGGAGGAGAGGTATGAACTAGATTGGTGCGAAGAGTGTTAGTCTGGCAACAAGTGAGTTTGATGTCATTTGTCCCTCTCTGCCTTATTTCTATGGCCTTCCCAAAACTCATAAACCAGTTATTCCTCTTCATCCCATCATATCTTCTAGAGGTTTTGTCTCTTATTCTTTCTTCTTGGTTGGCCAAAACCCTCACTCCCTTTCTTAGTATTTTTTTCCCTGCCCAATTTCATCATTCTCAAGACTTCATCGAGCGTGTTTGCCCTCTCCCGACCTGTAAGATGCTTAGTCTTGATGTTGAGTCCCTCCTCTATAATGTCCCTCTTGATGATGTCCTCAATTTTCTCAGAAGGCCAATGAAGGGTTACTTCATCCCTTATACCTATTGATGTCTTGATCTTATTTGTCTTTGTGTGGACTCAGATTCCTTTTCCTTCCAAGGCAGATATTATGGGCTCTCCTCTGTCTCTTGTTCTTGCTAATCTTTATATGGAATACTTTGAGACTGTTCTTCCTACTATTGATGTGCTCCCTTCACTCTGGCTCTGTGTAGATGACATCTTTGCTCTTTGGCCTCATGACTCTAGTCTCTTCCAGCCATTTCTCGATGCCCTTAATAATCTTGCCCCTTCCATTAAGTTTAAAACTGAATGGGAATCTAATTCTTTGCTTCCTTTCCTTGATGTTCATGTCCACCTCTCAGATACACATGTTGCTCTTTCCATGTACCGCAAGCCTCTGCACAGTGGCATGTACATTCATTTTTTTCATGTGCTTCCATTGTCAAGAAAAGTGTTCTTATTTCTCTTTCTCCATGCTCTCCACATTTGTGATCCTTGGTTCCTTGAATCAAAAAATTTCCACTCTTCGTAATTCATTTTCTCGTCATGGCTACCCTTCCCATTTCATAGACTCTGCCTTCTCGCGTGCTAAATGGACTTTCTTCTCTCCTAAACTCTCTACTCCTGGGAACTCTCCTGTCTTCTGCCTTCCCTATATTTCCAGTCTTTCTAATCTCAACAACCCTCTCCGTTCCTTAGACATCAATCTTACTTTTTGCCAGACTAACACTCTTCACACCAATCTAGTTCATACCTCTCCTCCCTCTATAGATGCTCCTGGTGTCTACTCTATTTCCTGTTCCTCTTGCCCTCTTCAGTACTTTGGAGAAACTGGCCATTCTCTTTCTGACACTCAAGGAGCACAAAACTAGTATTAGGCTTGCCATCATCAACAATGCTCTTTTTTTTTTTATGTCCAAGATCACCCTCATCCTATTGACTGATTTTCTGCTTAAACTGTCTACCCTACTTCTAACTTCCACAGTCGCCATCTTGTTGAATCCTCCCTTATACACAACTTTCCTTGTATGGATCTTAGTCCTGGCTTTGTCTCTGTGGATGCCTTCCTTTCTCATTACATTGTAAAATGCTCGAAACTTCAGAACACCTGTGACTTAACCTGATTCTTTTTTCTCCTTCTCCCTCTTCCCCTTTCCTCTTTCTCCTTAGAGTTTTCTTTCTTCTGCCTTGGGTGTTTGGCCCTTTATTGTTTATTTATTTCATCCCCCCCACTGTGTTTGTGTTCCTGCCCTTTGTGGGCCCCTAGTTCCCTTGTAGTGTTCCTCTTTCTTAGTCTTTGAATGACTCCAGTACCACTACTACCACCTCTACCACTACCCCTCTACTTCCTTCCCTATTACCTCTCTTGTCCCATCCCTGTCTGCTGGCCTGTGTATACTGCCTCCTCCTTTCTGTTAGTGTGACTTTGTAAATGGTCCAATTCGGACTGAAACCTTTGTCGTAAGCTCCCCTCTCCTATGTGTGGGTTATTTGTGTGATGTATCTACATCTATTTGTGTGATGTATCCTAGAAGGAATAGTACTAAACTTGTACATGAAAATCACTCCCTACCAAAAGCAAGAGACTTGACAGGAGATGCAACATTGCCCCGATGAAAAGCAAGGGCGCCATGAGTACACTAAGAGACAACACAATAAGTGTCAGGGGCCCAAGATTGTTCAACTGCCTCCCAGCATACATAAGGGGGATTACCAATAAACCCTTGGCTGTCTTCAAGAAGGCACTGGACAGGTACCTAAAGTCAGTACCTGATCAGCCAGACTGTGGTTTGTCCATTGATCTGCATGAGGCCATCAGTAACAGCCTTGTTGATCAGGCCCTGATCCACCAGGAGGCCTGATCATAGACCGGGCTGTGGGGACGTTAATCCCTGAAACCCCCTCCAGGTATACATATTCCCATATTATAGTAACAATTTAGTATTTAAATTATGAATTCAGTTTGCCTTTCATTCCCATATTTTATGTCTTCTTCAGCAGAGAGTTTAATATAATATGTCTTCTAACATGTTACTTATTTTCTTTATAATCCAGAACTTGCAGGACATGCTCGAAGCTCTGACATTATCTGAACTAGAGCATCACTTGATGCTGGTCCAGGACAGCTCAGATCAGACAACCTCAGCGCAACATCAGAAGATGCAACAACCATTATCCAGCTTCCAGCAGTCTCAGGTGATTACCTATTTGTAGCTATGGGAGTAGAGTATGTTGGTGTTGTCTCTTTTCTATGCACAGTAGTCCCTTGCCTTACGATGGGCTTGAGTTACCATAATTTTAAGTTAGGATTTACCTTCATAAAGGAATTTAGTTTTGAGTTGTGATGAAAATTTTGAAATACCATATACATGTGATAGTCAGTGCTCGTGGGTGGGCCTGAGCCCAGAGACAAGACAGTGATGAAAAGGTGAAGGGCGTGTTGGAAATGAGTGAGTGGGTGAGGGGTAGTGGGTGGAAATTTGGAGGTGGTGGGTGGGAGTGAGGCAGAATGAAAGGGAGGAAGACAGACAGACAGACACAGAGGGAGGGAGGGAGACTGTACATATGCCAGACACAGGTGGTGGAAGACTGCTTGAATAAGAGTGTAAATATTAAGTCGCCAATTCTTTACAAATATGTCTGCCTGCCATCTGTTGGGTGCCAATATCTCTGGATATTTGAAACTGAAGCCTATGCATGTATACTACTCAGAAAATCCCGGTGATTAAACAACAAAAAATATTCAAGGTGACCCACCTTATGGCTTCAGAGCAGATTAATTCATTTTACATTCTTATAATAAAATAGGTTCCAAGTACAGAGCAGCAAATTACTATGAATTTGTGAATGCAATAATGTCATAAGTTGGGGTTCTCTCTAAGTGTACAGTGCAATATTTTTTTTTCAGTATCAATTATTTGTTATTTATTAATTTCTAAGTGTTTGAAATTGTGCATCTTGACTTTTCCAATACAGCACACGGTGTTTGGCATCACCCCAGAGCAAGTGTTAGCACGTGCCCAGGTCCGTGTCTCTGACAAGATGATCCTTCAGTTGGCTAAGGTGTTAGAGGAGAGGATAGAAAAGGAATGGATCAGGATTGCTTCATTTCTGGATCCAGTAGGTGAGGATTACCCTCTTTGTGGTACATATATGTATATTTCTTGTGTCCCAGTGTTTTAGTTGTGTTCTTGTGTTGGTGTGTGCCATTATTTTAGTTTTCATATGTTGATGTGTTCCTGTGTAATTGTGTTATAGGTTGTGATCCTGTGTTTGTGTTGTATCCCTGTTGTTGTGTTCCTGTGTTAGTGTTCCTGTTAGTGTTCATGCATTGTGTTCATGTGTTTTTTGTTCCTCTGTGTTCCTGTGTTGTGGTTGTTTGTACGTTATAGTTGTGTTCATTTGTTTGTGTGTTGTGGTTGTGTTCATGTGTTGTGGTTTTTCGTGGTTGTGTATTGTAGTTTGTTTCTTGTATTCATGTGGATTAACATTCTCAGTTGTGTATAAGTTAGGAGAGAGTAAGTTTTCACTTCTAGTCCACTGAGATAGGTGGACAATCTTCAGTGTGGATCATGAGACATGTTAGTATCTAATGTGAGAAGTTACTTAAGATGTGTACTGTTGACACCTTTATCATTATCATTCTGTTTCTTTCATTAATGATTATGGAACTATTTGTGCTGATTGCTACAGCCACCTTTTCTAACACTGTTAACTGCCTCTAACATGTTCACCTAATTATCTTTGATCCTCTGCCTCCTGTGTCCATCACTGTAATATTATCCCACTAATCAGTTGTTGGGTTATTTCTGTTTTATGTAACTACAGGACTCTAAGATCCTTGTGACCCTGGCTGTGGGTCAGCCAGTGCTGGGTCACTTTACTGTGGTAGGATTTGTGACCCTCTGATGTGGTCACCTTACTGTGGTAGAATTTGTGACCCTCTGATGTGGTCACCTTACTGTGGTAGTATTTGTGACCCTCTGATGTGGTCACTTTACTGTGGTGGCAAGGTTTGTACCTACTGATGTTAGATCATCTTACCATGATGGGAGGCTTTGTACCTATTGATGTTAGATCACCCTCATGGTGGCAGGTTTGATCCCTGACACCCATGTTTCAACATAAGTACTAGAGGAACTTGCTCCTTTGTCCAAAATGAAGAGTGTCTTGTCACCTTTAACTAGGACTGAAGTATGCATATTGACTTACGGCATAACATAGTATAATAAGTGTTTTAAATACGTTGAGTCTGACACCATTTTTTATATAGGCTCAGCAGTGTTGTTAGAGTAATCTTGGTAGTAGCATATTGTACTGGTGTTAATAACTACAGTACACTCTTAAGATAACCTGTATTCACACTTCCTTTATTACAGAATTTGTGAATTATGATCCTGATGAAGTTAGTAAAATTCCTGATCGGCTGGAGGACAAGGCACGCAAGTTGACTGAGGAGAGACTTGCACTGATACACAGCATGAGACAGACTGACTACTTGTTCCAGCAGGTGAGTCACTGTTCTCTTGTAACACATCTATAACATTATCATCAACTTTTGGTATTTTAGCCTTTGTCAACTATAGCAGAACTATCCAGGTAAAGAAAGGGAAAGATTCTTGTACTGATGGCCAGTTCTTGTCTTGATTGATGGTCATACTGCTGGAGGCTGGTCATATGTTCTTTGATTTATTCTCAGGCTTTTCTTTACTTTTTCCTAATTATCTTTCCATTTCTTGCAAGATTGCTTCACTCTAAGCTAGTGCACATGCTTGCTACACATCTTTGTCTCCATGTACAAGGAAAAAGTGAGTTACATCTATGTTAGCCATGGAGAGAGAAAGAGAGCCATGACTATGGATATCCAGTAAGTCCAAGGTCTGGTGAGAGAAAAAGAGCAAGGAAGGTTAGACATAACTGATCTAGGCTAAGGTTACTGGATCATCCACCTGGAGGCAGGTCTAGCTCAGGGCAGGGTAGGTCATCCACCAGGAGGCAGGTTAGCTCAGGACAGGGCAGGTCATCCACCAGGAGGCAGGTCTAGCTTAGGGCAGGGTAGGTCATCCACCAGGAGGCAGGTTAGCTCAGGACAGGGCAGGTCATCCACCAGGAGGTGGATCTAGCTCAGGGTGGGGCTTACGAACCTTGAGTACCCATGTAATGGAGGACTTAAGAGTATGTAGTGACTCCCTGAGGGACTCGAGGTGACTTCCTTCCATAGGATGAGTATGTGATGATTACTGTCCTCAGGATGTGTATGTGGTAATTACCACCCCCACACACTGGAAAATTTTGCATTCTCTCTTGTTATTAGTTAAACAGTATCACCTATTGTATTAACTAGCACATGAGTAAATAGGTTTACCAAGGCTTATTGCTTGGGTATTGTTGAAGATGGGTTGGGCAAATATTCTGTTAGTTGGATGGATTGTGAAAGACATGCCTAGTATGGGCCAACAGGCCTGCTGCAGTGTTCCTCCTTTCTTTATATTGTAAAATAGAAATATTGCCGTGATGTGTGCTTAAAATAATCGTAGTATGGGAAAGAACCATCAATTTAGTCTTCTCAAGTTATGATAGATTCCAGCATGGCATATTTTTATTCACTGATGAAAAGTGTTGACATAATGAGGAACATTTTTTCCCATTCAATCTTATAACAGAGATGATTGATTGGATTCTCATGTCAGGCTGTTAGATTAATATTATTTGATGTGTTATGAAATATGTCAGTGCAATATTCATTATTCTTTAATTCTTGTAATTTTATGTGCCTCCAGTAGTGACAACATTATACGGTACTATTGGCTTCCTCCTCACAGGGGGGTAGTGTTATCTGGGATGTAATAGCAGAACTGCTATATTCTGAACTGCCAGTTCACTGGTCGAGAGGACATGCCACTGGGTGTGTGATGAACCTTGAATAAATTGTAACATACATGATGTACACCACAACCACCAACCATCACCACTCACCACCACCAACTATCACTCGCCACCACCCACTATCACCACCACAAGTAACTCCCCCACCTACCACAAATTACCACCACCAGCAACTCCCCACCCATCACCCAACACATCAACCCTAGCACTGCAACAGTCACCAGTGAGGAACATTGAAGTCCAAGAGAGCAGACTAGGACATCCTGTATTGCCCATGAGCCATCAAATGATGTCAATGATCACATGTTTCACTGATATCATATGCGACTTGATAGACTGAGATGAAAAGACCCTTGTGAATATATGCATGGACAAAACAGTCCATTCATTTCTCAGATTTACCTGATCACCCTACACAGTGGCCAGAGACAGTGATGGCAGTGGAACGCACAGGAACTACAGCAAGACCATGATCGTGGCTACATAATACTGAATTAGATTAACATCTTAGAGATCCTCTGATGGGTCATATTAAGATTAAGACCAATGTTGTGATGCTGTTCCTGATGAATCAGTCAATCAAGTTCTTAGTATTAGGATTGAAAAAGCCACTCGAGGCAAAATGTTTCCTCTTCTAAATGTCCTAATGGGTCTTTAAACCCCCATAACAATCAGTATGGGGTGACTACCACACATGGGTGTGGGTTGACTTCCTCTCATAGGATGGGTATGGAGTGACTACCAACATCAGAATGGGTATGTGTTGCTAATGAAAATTATAAAGTTAATGGGGCACAAAAAAATCTCTCAAAGGTACCCAAGTGTTGCAGATGTATCTTATCTATCAGCTTGTCAGTATTATTTACCCGTGATCTATTTTCTGTAACTCGTGACATAAAATTAATTTTGCATTATTGTTGACAATACTGAAGATGTGTGTTTTATAAGAGTGTTGTGCAGTGGCTGCAGTCTGATGTGTGTTGTTTTATAAGAGATGTTGTACTGTGGATGCACTCTGAGGCATGAGTATACCTGGAGAGGGTTTCGGGGGTCAATGCCCCCATGACCTAGTCTGAAACCAGGCCTTGTGGTGGATCAGGGTCTGATCAACCAGGCTGTTACTGCAGGCCACATGCAAACTGACATACAAGCCACAGCCTGGCTGGTCAGGTACTGACTTTAGGTGTCTGTCCAGCGCTGTCTTGAAGAGAGCCAGGGGTCTATTGGTAATCTCCCTTATGTATACTGGGAGGCAGTTGAACAGTCTTGGGCTCCTGACACTTATTTTATTGTCTGTGTGCTCGTGGCACCCCTGCTTTTCATTAGGGGAATGTTACATCTCCTGCCTAGTCTTTTGCTTGCATAGGGAGTGATTTTCGTGTGCAAGTTTGGTACCAATCCTTCTAGGACTTTTCCAAGTGTACATTATCATGTATCTTTCTCGCCTGCATTCCAGGGAATACAAATAAACCATTACCAGTAATTTAGGTGCTTTATCGTACTTATGTGTGCCGTGAAAGTTCTTTGTATACTCTTCAGGTCAGCAATTTTGCCTGTCTTGAAAGGGGCAATCAATGTACAGCAGTATTCCAGTCTAGAGAGAACAAGCAATTTGGAGAGAATCATCATGGACTTGGCATCCCTAGTTTTGAAGGTTCTCGTTATCCATCCTATTATTTTTCTAGCAGATGCGGTAGATACATTGTTGTGGTCTTTGAAGGTGAGATCCTCTGACATTATTGCTCCCAGGTTCTTCATATTACTTTCTTGCTCTATTGTATGGTTAGAATTTGTTGTATACCCTGATACAGTTTTAATTTCCTCAAGTTTTCCATATCTGAGTAGTTGAAATTTCCCTTCATTGAACTTCATATTGTTTTGAGTGGCCCATTTGAAGATTTGGTTGACATCTGCTTGGACTCTTGCGGTGTCTTTGATGAAGGACACTGTCATGGCAGTTCGGGTTTCATGTGCAAAGGAAGGCACAGAGCTATGGCTTACATCTCTGTCAGATATGAGGATGAGAAATAGGATGGGAGCAAGTACTGTGTCTTGTGGAACAGAGCTTGTCACAGTCGCTGCCTCAGACTTTACTGTCTGAATTCTATCTGAATTCTATTTGCCAAATTATAGCTACATCTACCAACTTTTCCTGTTATTCCTTTATCATGCATTTTGTGCACAATTACACCATGGTTGCACTTGTCAAAGGCTTTTGCAAAGTCTGTGTATACTACATCTACATTTTGTTGATCCTCTGTAGCATCCAGGACTTTGCCATAGTGGTCCAGTAGCTAGGACAGGCAGGAGTGACCTGCTCTAAACCTATGCAAAGAAATAAAATCCTTAATCCTTAACTGATCACATTTTGCTGCTCAGGAGCCCTGTGCACATACAGTGGAACCTTGGTTTTCAATGAATTCAGTTTTCAACTACTTTTTTTGTCAAAATTTTGTCCGTTTTCATTCATCACCTCAGTTTTTGTCGAGTTGACAGTGGTCCACCGTACCAAATGTGTCCGCCCATGCCCACACAAAGCATCCCTTGCGTTCTGAGTCAGTCTGGCTTTGTTTCTCGTTGGTAGAGGGTGGTAGTGATGGTGGTAGAGATAACCTCTCCTACCTCTCCCCTTCTCACTGTCTTCCATATGCCAATGAATCTTCAGTAAAAGTGATGTTAAATGTTCATTTATCAGTTTCATTAGTCCTTTATATTTCATTGTTTTCTGTATGTAAAATTAGTTATTCTTTATAAAATGTATTTTTTGTTAATACTTTTGGGTGTCTGGAATGGATTAATTGGATTTACATCATTTCTTATGGGAAATATTGCTTCAGTTATCATTGAATTCGGTTTTTATCAGACTTTCTGGAATGAATTAATGACGAAAACAGAGGTTCCACTGTATGTCGGGTTGACTTGTTCTCACGTATGTTTTTCTTATTGAATTTGAATTTTGTGAAGACACCCTTAAGACTGATCACATTTTGCTGGTCAAGAGCCCTGTGCTCACGTTTGTACCTCAGAAATGTTGTTATCCGAGTGAATTGTCTTTGATGTGGTTATATCACGTATCAAATCATCATTGTTAGTGAAGATGAGGCATGTTGTGTTGTCTTTGCACTTATAGTCAGTTATTGAATGAATGATAAATATTTAATTTTCTGGGTCACTTTCCAGGATATGGTTAATATATATTTTGTTACAGGTGTACTGTCTGCTGTTGAAGTACAGCAAGATTCTGCAGTGTCTGGTGGAAAAGCAACGCTTGTCTTGCTACCCAGCACAGCACCTCTTAAGTGGCATCAATATGCACAATGTTCAGCTGATGAAACTCAAGTAGGTTCATGTTCTGTCACTGTCAGTAATATATATAAACAGGCAGGTTATCTAAGTAGATGAGTGTATAGGGTTATGAGAAGGTAACAACACCTGAAGATTTTTGTCTTTGTCTTCATTCTAAATAATAGTCAACAAAAATTTTTTTTAATAACTTAAATGTAAAAATGCTATATATAATATTCTAAACTTTCTCAAATTTTGTAGTATTTTGCTTAAGAAAAATGTATTACTGCATGTTTAAGTATTTAAATTCTTTTTCATTCATGCACAAAACTGCCTCCCCTCCCCCCATATCTTTCTCTCTCTCCTAGTTTTGGACTAGTAGCTTGAAATAGGGCTCAAAATGGCAAAAAGTGTATAATTTTTTTTCTTTCACTGAGGAAGTGTAAGATTTTTCCCTGTGTCCCCGCCTAGTCTGTTTTATGGGTTTTTTACTTGGTCTGCTTTAACCCCTTGAGGGTCAGTGCCGTAGTTCGACGGTTTTGAACTCTGGGTCAGTGCCGTAGAACTGCGTCATGTGCTCAGCTCGCGCAAATAAGCTGTAAGGGGGAAAATTTTGGCCTAGATATGGAAGAATGGGTCTGTTTGGTGAGTGAGCTATACAATATGTATATAAAAAAAAAGTCCTGCCCCATACAGTGCATGATGGGAAAAACCTGTTGCTGGGTTTTTTATTTAAAATAGTGTTTTATTCTCAGTTTCTTGGTATCAATTGATAGAACGGAAGATATGTTACTGAAATAGAGATGATTTTTATCAGAAGTAGCTTGAAATTGAGCTTAAGCTCAATTAATGGAAATATTAAATTTTTGATAAATTTTTCAGAGTAAACAAATCGCATCACTTGTCCAATACACGTCCAACTAGTCAGTCTAATATGCATTCACAAATGTGCTGACATTATTTATACAATTATTAATGTAATGCATAACAGTAAATCTTTTATTTTTTTTTTTATTTTTTTTATTATCACACTGGCCGATTCCCACCAAGGCAGGGTGGCCCGAAAAAGAAAAACTTTCACCATCATTCACTCCATCACTGTCTTGCCAGAAGGGTGCTTTACACTACAGTTTTTAAGCTGCAACATTAACACCCCTCCTTCAGAGTGCAGGCACTGTACTTCCCATCTCCAGGACTCAAGTCCGGCCTGCCGGTTTCCCTGAACCCCTTCATAAATGTTACTTTGCTCACACTCCAACAGCACGTCAAGTATTAAAAACCATTCGTCTCCATTCACTCCTATCAAACACGCTCATGCACGCCTGCTGGAAGTCCAAGCCTCTCGCACACAAAACCTCCTTTACCCCCTCCCTCCAACCTTTCCTAGGCCGACCCCTACCCCGCCTTCCTTCCACTACAGACGGATACGCTCTTGAAGTCATTCTGTTTCGCTCCATTCTCTCTACATGTCCGAACCACCTCAACAACCCTTCCTCAGCCCTCTGGACAACAGTTTTGGTAATCCCGCACCTCCTCCTAACTTCAAAACTACGAATTCTCTGCATTATATTCACACCACACATTGCCCTCAGACATGACATCTCCACTGCCTCCAGCCTTCTCCTCGCTGCAACATTCATCACCCATGCTTCACACCCATATAAGAGCGTTGGTAAAACTATACTCTCATACATTCCCCTTTTTGCCTCCAAGGACAAAGTTCTTTGTCTCCACAGACTCCTAAGTGCACCACTCACCCTTTTCCCCTCATCAATTCTATGATTCACCTCATCTTTCTTAGACCCATCCGCTGACACATCCACTCCCAAATATCTGAATACATTCACCTCCTCCATACTCTATCCCTCCAATCTGATATCCAATCTTTCATTACCTAATCTTTTTGTTATCCTCATAACCTTACTCTTTCCTGTATTCACTTTTAATTTTCTTCTTTTGCACACCCTACCAAATTCATCCACCAATCTCTGCAACTTCTCTTCAGAATCTCCCAAGAGCACAGTGTCATCAGCAAAGAGCAACTGTGACAACTCCCACTTTATGTGTGATTCTTTATCTTTTAACTCCACGCCTCTTGTCAAGACCCTCGCATTTACTTCTCTTACAATCCCATCTATAAATATATTAAACAACCACGGTGACATCACACATCCTTGTCTAAGGCCTACTTTTACTGGGAAATAATTTCCCTCTTTCCTACATACTCTAACTTGAGCCTCACTATCCTCGTAAAAACTCTTCACTGCTTTCAGTAACCTACCTCCTACACCATACACCTGCAACATCTGCCACATTGCCCCCCTATCCACCCTGTCATATGCCTTTTCCAAATCCATAAATGCTACAAAGACCTCTTTAGCCTTATCTAAATACTGTTCACTTATATGTTTCACTGTAAACACCTGGTCCACACACCCCCTACCTTTCCTAAAGCCTCCTTGTTCATCTGCTATCCTATTCTCAGTCTTACTTTTAATTCTTTCAATAATAACTCTACCATACACTTTACCATGTATACTCAACAGACTTATCCCCCTATAATTTTTGCACTCTCTTTTGTCCCCTTTGCCTTTATACAAAGGAACTATGCATGCTCTCTGCCAATCCCTAGGTACCTTACCCTCTTCCATACATTTATTAAATAATTGCACCAACCACTCCAAAACTATATCCCCACCTGCTTTTAACATTTCTATCTTTATCCCATCAATCCCGGCTGCCTTACCCCCTTTCATTTTACCTACTGCCTCATGAACTTCCCCCACACTCACAACTGGCTCTTCCTCACTCCTACAAGATGTTATTCCTCCTCCAGGTCTCCAGGTAAACTCCTTGCCCTATACACGAAATCACAGCTTCCCTATCTTCATCAACATTTAACAATTCCTCAAAATATTCCCTCCATCTTGCCAATACCTTTAACTCTCCATTTAATAACTCTCCTCTCCTATTTTTAACTGACAAATCCATTTGTTCTCTAGGCTTCCTTAACTTGTTAATCTCACTCTTATTTTCTTATTTATATGAATGAATATTCTTTGTGAATAAAAATTCAAAATGGAAAGAAAGTGTGATATAAAAGAGGTCCGGGAACATGAGTAATGAACAGAGGAAATGTTATTTTAGTGCCAGGAATACCTGCTTTGTTTATTCTGGACCCTATTTTGAAATCAGCACATTTTGAAATTTGTGTGAAATTGGCCTTACCTATTTCTGATCACTTCATTGGGTAGTTGAAATAGTTGATTGGGCAGTTTCTTGTGTTCATTTGACAAACTGGAAGGCATACTAGTTAAATTGTTAATAATTTAGTCTGCTGGAATAAAGTAATTGGCCTAAAATAGGATTCAATGTGGGCAAAATCATCGATGCATAAATATCACTGACATCAAAATTTGTGAAAGCATGATTTCATCAATTTTCCATCAAATTTCATACTTCTTGTTTTATTACCTTCAGAAAGATTCTCTACCATTTCAAAGAAAATTTTTTTTTTTTTTTTTTTTTGAAAATTATTGGACCCTATGGACACTTTCCAGATTGGGGGTGTGGACCCTCAAGGGGTTAATTATAGGGATGGCCTAAACCATGACCAATCATTCTTCATTATATTTTATTATCTGAGAAATAGGATAAAACTTTGATTTTTTGTGTGCGATGATGGATTCAAAATGGTGAGAAAGTGTTATATAGAAGTGGCCAGGAGATGTGATTAATAAACAGAGGAAAGGTTACTTAGTGACTGGATCGCCTACTTTGGACTCTGCAAATTGAAATTTGTGTAACTTTGGGCAAATTATCGACTTCTGTAGAACAGAAGGCATTCTACTGAAATAGCTAGGAATTTGGTTAAATTGAGCAATGGAACTAGCTTAACATATGAATCAGTGGTCAAAATCACCATTGCATAAATTGCTCCCGGACTGCCAACTTTGCACATGTGTAATTCTGTAAGTTTTTCATAAAACTTTGCATTTGTGGTGTCATTACATTCAGAAATACATTCTCCACCATTTCAGATTTTTTTTCACTGGTCACAACAATGAAAGTGTTAAACAACTCTCATGGTACTGTGTGCCCTTGTCTTATGCTTACTTTTATTGGAAAATAATCCCTCTCCCACATAGTTTAACCTAAGCCTCTTTCTCAACTGTTTACTGCTTTTAGTTACCTACTACCCATCTATTCCATACATTTAAATCTGCTTTAAAGCTACTCTATCCCCCTATCATATGCCTTTTCTAGATCCATACATTCAACAAACAGTTGCTAAGTATTAATAATGAAGCAAGTCACTGTGAAATAGGTCTGAATGATGCAGATCAGAGGATCATTTGAACTATAAGTTGCACACTCCTAGCAAGACAGCTTTGAATAAATGACTGTCAGTTTTTCCATTGTTGGATCACCTTCCCTGGTAGAAGACAACTAGAGTGGTTAAAAAAAAATAGTGTATTGGCAATGTAGCCTTTAACTCTTACTGTCCAAACATAGATCCAAGTTCACATGTGTAGCACTCTGACCTTTATTTTCTTCATTTGAAAGCATGAGGCCTGGTCACAGACCAGGCCGCGGGGGCGTTGACCCCCGGAACTCCAGGTATGGAACAAAAAAAGTAGACCTACGTTTGGAGCGCTACGCACATGAACACTGATCTGTGTATGGACAGTTTAAGGGTTAAAACCTGTGATTTCTTCTATAATAAAGTAGAGAAGTAGAATATTCAAACAGCCTCAAGGAGAAATCCTGGTATATTTCCTTAAAACTTTATTTACTGAGGCTAGGTCTCTATATTTGCTCTGTAGAGTATAACCTAGATAATATAATGTGTTGTAGATGAATGGTTCAGAGAACCGACATGTTGTTGAATTAGACACATGTGCAACTCTTGGGTATCTTTATTGAGGAAACGTTTTGCCACACAGTGGCTTCATCAGTCCATACAAAGGAGAAACTTGAAGAACAGGAGGAGAATGAGGTAATCAGTCCCTCAGCCTTGAGTCGATGTGGTCAGTCCATCAATCTTGAATAGAATATGGCATATGAGCGGAGAAGCAGCTTATAAACCGTAGACAGGTGAGGGGCAGCAGTCATAGGTGGTGTCACATTTGTCCAATGTGGAAGTAGGTCGTGCCCAAGGGTTGGGATCTTAATACTTGGGAATTCTTCACTTGCCTAACCCTTGGGCACGACCAACTTCTGCCACCACCTACGACTGCTGCCCCTCACCTGTCTACGGTTTACAAGCAGCTTCTCCGCTCATATGCCGTATTCTATTCAAGATTGATGGACTGACCACATCGACTCAAGGCTGAGGGACTGATTACCTCATTCTCCTCCTGTTCTTCAAGTTTCTCCTTTGTATTGACTGATGAAGCCACTGTGTGGTGAAATGTTTCCTCAATAAAGATACCCAAGAGTTGCACATGTGTCTAATTCAACAACATGCTGGTTCTCTGAACCATTCATCTACAATCCTGTCAGACACTGCAACTTCTTGGGATCTTAATACTTGGGAATTCTTCACTTGCCTAACCCTTGGGCACGACCTACTTCCACATTGGACAAATGTGACACCACCTACGACTGCTGCCCCTCACCTGTCTACGGTTTATAAGCTGCTTCTCCGCTCATATGCCGTATTCTATTCAAGATTGATGGACTGACCACATCGACTTAAGGCTGAGGGACGGATTACCTCATTCTCCTCCTGTTCTTCAAGTTTCTCCTTTGTATGGACTGATGAAGCCACTGTGTGGCGAAACGTTTCCTCAATAAAGATACCCAAGAGTTGCACATGTGTCTAATTCAACAATATAATGTGTAAATCTTTGTAGAATTTATGAACAATAATAATGTGGCACATAAATCTCAATAAAATATATAAACATTTACAATATGATGTGGCAATGTTATACATTGCCACAGTACACCTGTGGCAATGTGTGGTGTGAATATAATGCAGAAAATTTATAGTTTGGAAATTAGGAGAAGGTATGGGATTACCAAAATTATTATCCAGAGGCTGAGGAGGGGTTGTTGAGGTGGTTCAGACATGTAGAGAGAATGGAACAAAACAGATTGACTTCGAGTGTATAAATCTGTAGTGGAGGGAAGGTGAGGTAGGGATCGGCCTAGGAAGGGTTGGAGGGAAGGGGTAAAGGAGGTTTTGTGTGCGAGGGGCTTGGACTTCGAGCAAGCATGCGTGAGCATATTTCATAGGAGTGAATGGAGACAAATGGTTCTTAATACTTGATGTGCTGTTGGAGTGTGAGCAAAGTAACATTTACGAAGGGATTCAGGGAAACCGGCAGGCCGAAGATGGGAAGTACAGTGTCTACACTCTGAAGGAGGGGTGTTAATGTTGCAGTTTTATAACTGTAGTGTTAAGCACGCCTCTGTCAAGACAGTGATGGAGTGAATGATTGATGAATGTTTTTCTTTTTTGGGCCACCCTGCCTTGGTGGGAATTGGCCAATGTGTTAATAAAAAAATAAAAAAAAAATTACAATATGATGTGTATATCTCCATAATAGTGTATAATCAATGAATATTTTCCAGGTGTATGCAATTAGAGATAATGGTTGACACCTACAACAGCCAGTCAGTTCCAGCACTGAAGCTTATTCAGGCTCATCTGGAGGACCGTAAAGAAAGAGCTCAAAAGACCTTGGCCCTTCTTCAGCATAAATTAAGCAGCTACAGTGGACTCGACTCGAGGTACCAGGAATTGTTAGAAGAATACTCAAAACTACAGCAAGACATAAACTTCACTAAAAAATCAATGGAAGAGTGCTCTCATTAAGGTACTGAAGAAAAAGGAAGCCCTATTGACTTTCTCAATTATGTGAGAGAATTTAGTGACTAGTGTATCATAAATGTGAATGTCATGTACAGTAACAAATTGAGTCTGGACACCTACACTTGGGCTTCTTGCTTGTATTATATAATGGCATAAAAAGAATTTTGTATTTATTTCTTAAAATATTACAACTATAATTGTAACAAAATAATGTCTGTTCTAAATAACGTGAAAATAAAAATATATTGCATTTGTGTTTTCAAACTTTTGAGGTAGAAAATTTCTTGATTGATAGAGAAAAATCTTTTTCTAATAAACTCATTTTCCATGTATACAGTAGGGCCCCACTTACATGGCAGGTTAGGTTCCAGGCTGCCACTGTAAAGTGGGTGGCCCTTTTTTTCCACTTGTAAATGCATATAACAAGTTTACACTATTATATATTAAGTTAGCAATAGAACTAGGCATCAAAAAACAATAAAAAAGTAAAATACACATATAGTATACTCATTACTTACATTTAAAATGTGTAGTCTTAATGTAGGGTGAGAGGTGAGTATTTATCGTAGAAAATCAGGTGTGGTAGCTCCCACACCTACATGAAATATACTACTTAAATTTAGGGTACCCAGAGCAATTAACATGGGTGAGTTTATGAAGGATGAGGTTAGCCATACAATTGATGAAGGAAAAAAGGTGAGTGGTGTGTTGAGGTATATGTGAAGACAAAAAACATTATCCATGGAGGCAAAGAAGGGACTGTACAATAGTATAGTGGTACCAACACTCTTATATGGGTGTGAAGCATGGGTTGGAAATGCTGCAGCAAGGAGGAGGCTGGAGGTGATGTCATGTCTAAGGGCAATGTGTGGTGTTAATATGCAGAGAATTCAAAGTGTGGAAATTAGGAGGTGGTGTGGTCATTTAGAGAATGGAAAAAAGTAGAATGATTTGGAGAGTGTATAAATCTGTAGGGGAAGGAAGTTGGGATAGGGGTCGTCCTCAAAAAGATTGGAGGGAGAGGGTAAAGGAGGTTTTGTGGGCAAGGGGCTTGGACTTCCAGCCAGCGTGCATGAGCATGTTAGATAGGAATGAATGGGGACGATTGGTTTTTGGGAACTGATGAGCTGTTGGAGTGTGAGCAGGGTAATATTTTGTGAAGGGATTCACGGAAACCGGTTAGCTGGACTTCAGTCCTGGAAGTGGGAAATACAATGCCTGCACTTTAACCCTTTCAGGGTCCGTCCCGTAGATCTACGGCTTTACGTTCAGGGTCCAAACCGTAGATCTACGCCATGAGCTCAGCTCACTCTGATAAACTGTGAGTGGTACATTTGGGCCTAGATATGAGAGAATACATCTATGTGGTATGTGTGCACCACATAAAACAGATCCTGCAGCACACTGTGTATAATGAGAGAAAAAAAATGAAATCATGATTTTTCGATTAAAACAGCAACTTTGCAGTGTTTTTTCGTATGTTTTTTATAGTTGTATTTGCGATTTCTTGGTCTCATTTGATAGAATGGAAGACATATTACAGAAATAGAGATGATTTTGATTGGTTAGCACTGGAAATGGCTTGAAACTGAGCTCAAAGTAGCAGAAATGTTAAATTTTTGCCGATATTCAAGAGTAAACAAACGACCTCACACGTCTAATACACGTCAGCTGGTGGGTCTAATATACATTCACAAATATGGTGATGATATTTATACAATTATTACAGTATTGCATAACAGTAAATCTTCTATTTTTTGGTGTGAATAAAAATTCATTATGTGAATAAAAAATCAAAATGGAATTTATTTGTAAAGCCTCAAAACATAACTAATGAACAGAGGAAATGTTAGTTTAGTGCCAGGAATGCCTACATTGTTCATTCTGGACCCTATTTTGAAATTGGAATATTTTGAACTTTGTGTTAAATTGGCCAAATTACCAATTTCCAATCACTTTATTTTGTAGTTGAAACAGTTGACTTGGCAATTTCTTGTGCTCAATCGATAGAATAGAAGTAATACTAGTGAAATACCTAAGAATTTGGTTGATTGGAATAATGTAATTGGCCTAAAATGGGAGTCAAAGTCGGCAAAATCGCCGATTCGTAAATATCGCTGACACATCAAAATTCGCGAGAGCATAATTTCGTCAATTTTCCACCAAATTTCGTACTTTTTGTTTTATTACCTTCACAAAAAGATTCTCTACGATTTCATAAGAAAAAATAACAAATTTTTTTTTTGAAAATTCTTGGACACTGGTGCGTGACTCCAGATTTGGGCCTTGGACCCTGAAAGGGTTAAAGGAAGGGTTTCGGGTATTGGCAGTTTGGAGGGACATCTAAACTGTTGTATCTGAGCGCCTCTGCAAAGACAGTAATTATGTACGAGTGATGGTGAAAGTGTTCAATGATTATGAAAGTTTTTTTTTTTTGGGGGGGGGGGTCACCATGCCTTGGTGGGAAACTGCTGTTAAAAAAAAAAAAATGTTACATTAACATACCTTGTTCACTGAGTTTAATCATTTCTAACAGCTACCCTTAGATGCCATCGTAAACAAGAGACACCAAGAGCGTAAACAAATGTGAATGCATATTAATACCTGTCCCATTCTGGTTCATTCACATTTCATACTACATACTTTTGTGAAGATTTTACCACAGTATGAACAACTTGAGCGTATAAATATGTAGGGGAAGGAAGGCGGGGTAGGGGTCGTCCTCGAAAAGGTTGGAGGGAGGGGGTAAAGGAGGTTTTGTGGGCGAGGGGGTTGGACTTCCAGCAAGCGTGCATGACCGTGTTAGATAGGAGTGAATGGAGACGAATAGTATTTGGGACCGGACGAGCTGTTGGAGTGTGAACATGGGAATATTTAGAGAAGGGATTCAAGGAAACCATTTATTTTATATAGCCAGACTTGAGTCCTGGAAATGGGAAGTACAATGCCTGCACTTTAAACAAGGGGTTTTGGGATATTGGCAGTTTGGAGGGATATGTTGTGCATCTTTATACGTATATACTTCTAAACTGTTGTATTCTGAGCACCTCTGCAAAAACATTGATTATGTGTGAGTGAGGTGAAAGTGTTGAATGATGATGAAAGTATTTTCTTTTTGGGGATTTTCTTTCTTTTTGGGTCACCCTGCCTTGGTGGGAGACGGCCGACTTGTTAAAAAAAATATATATATATATATATTTCTTTCAACGTACCAGCCGTATCCCACCGAGGCGGGGTGGCCAAAAAGGAAAAACGAAAGTTTTGCCTTTTAAATTTAGTAATATATACTAGCCCCTTGCTCCCGGCATTTTAGTTGCCTCTTATGACACACATGGCTTATGGAGGAAGAATTCTGTTCCGCTTCCCCATGGAAATAAGAGGAAATAAACAAGAACAAGAACTAGAAAGAAAATAGAAGAAAACCCAGAGATGTGTGTATATATATGCTTGTACATGTATGTGTAGTGTGACCTAAGTGTAAGTAGAAGTAGCAAGACACCTGAAATCTTGCATGTTTATGAGACAGACAAAAGACACCAGCAATCCTACCATCATGTAAAACAATTACAGGCTTTTGTTTTACACTCACTTGGCAGGACGGTAGTACCTCCCTGGGTGACTGCTGTCTACCAACCTACTACCTAAATATATATATATCTCCATGGGGAAGTGGAACAGAATTCTTCCTCTGTATGTGTGTGTATTTATATATATTTTTTTTTCAACAAGTCGGCCGTCTCCCACCGAGGCAGGGTGACCCAAAAAAGAAAGAAAATCCCCAAAAAGAAAATACTTTCATCATCATTCAACACTTTCACCACACTCGCACATTATCACTGTTTTTGCAGAGGTGCTCAGAATACAACAGTCTAGAAGCATACACATTTAAAGATACACAACATATCCCTCCAAACTGCCAATATCCCAAACCCCTCCTTTAAAGTGCAGGCATTGTACTTCCCATTTCCAGGACTCAAGTCCGACTATATGAAAATAACCGGTTTCCCTGAATCCCTTCACTAAATATTACCCTGCTCACACTCCAACAGATCGTCAGGTCCCAAGTACCATTCGTCTCCATTCACTCCTATCTAACACGCTCACGCACGCTTGCTGGAAGTCCAAGCCCCTTGCCCACAAAACCTCCTTTACCCCCTCTCTCCAACCCTTTCGAGGACGACCCCTACCCCGCCTTCCTTCCCCTATAGATTTATATGCTTTCCATGTCATTCTACTTTGATCCATTCTCTCTAAATGATCAAACCACCTCAACAACCCCTCTTCTGCCCTCTGACTAGTACTTTTATTAACTCCACACCTTCTCCTAATTTCCACACTCCGAATTTTCTGCATAATATTTACACCACACATTGACCTTAAACAGGACATCTCCACTGCCTCCAACCGTCTCCTCGCTGCTGCATTTACCACCCAAGCTTCACACCCATATAAGAGTGTTGGTACTACTATACTTTCATACATTCCCTTCTTTGCCTCCATAGATAACGTTTTTTGACTCCACATATACCTCAACGCACCACTCACCTTTTTTCCCTCATCAATTCTATGATTAACCTCATCCTTCATAAATCCATCTGCCGACACGTCAACTCCCAAGTATCTGAAAACATTCACTTCTTCCATACTCCTCCTCCCCAATTTGATATCCAATTTTTCTTTATCTAAATCATTTGACACCCTCATCACCTTACTCTTTTCTATATTCACTTTCAACTTTCTACCTTTACACACATTCCCAAACTCATCCACTAACCTTTCCAATTTTTCTTTAGAATCTCCCATAAGCACAGTATCATCAGCAAAAAGTAACTGTGTCAATTCCCATTTTGAATTTGATTCCCCAAAATTTAATCCCACCCCTCTCCCGAACACCCTAGCATTTACTTCCTTTACAACCCCATCTATAAATATATTAAACAACCATGGTGACATTACACATCCCTGTCTAAGACCTACTTTTACCGGGAAGTAGTCTCCCTCTCTTCTACACACCCTAACCTGAGCCTCACTATCCTCATAAAAACTCTTTACAGCATTTAATAACTTACCACCTATTCCATATACTTGCAACATCTGCCACATTGCTCCTCTATCCACTCTATCATATGCCTTTTCTAAATCCATAAATGCAATAAAAACTTCCCTACCTTTATCTAAATACTGTTCACATATATGCTTCAATGTAAACACTTGATCTACACATCCCCTACCCACTCTGAAACCTCCTTGCTCATCCGCAATCCTACATTCTGTCTTACCTCTAATTCTTTCAATTATAACCCTACCGTACACTTTCCCTGGTATACTCAGTAAGCTTATTCCTCTATAATTTTTACAGTCTCTTTTGTCCCCTTTCCCTTTATATAAAGGGACTATACATGCTCTCCGCCAATCCCTAGGTACCTTCCCCTCTTTCATACATTTATTAAACAAAAGTACCAACCACTCCAACACTATATCCCCCCCTGCTTTTAACATTTCTGTCATGATCCCATCAGTTCCAGCTGCTTTACCCCCTTTCATTTTACGTAATGCCTCACGTACCTCCCCCACACTTACATTCTGCTCTTCTTCACTCCTAAAAGATGGTATACCTCCCTGACCAGTGCATGAAATTACTGCCTCTATTTCTTCCTTAACATTTAAAAGTTCCTCAAAATATTCTCGCCATCTACCCAATACCTCCATCTCCCCATCTACTAACTCCCCTACTCTGTTTTTAACTGACAAATCCATATTTTCCCTAGGCTTTCTTAACTTGTTTAACTCACTCCAAAATTTTTTCTTATTTTCATTAAAATTTCTTGACAGTGCCTCTCCCACTCTATCATCTGCTCTCCTTTTGCACTCTCTCACCACTCTCTTTACCTTTCTTTTACTCTCCATATACTCTGCTCTTCTTATAGCACTTCTGCTTTGTAAAAACCTCTCATAAGCTACCTTTTTCTCTTTTATCACACCCTTTACTTCATCATTCCACCAATCACTCCTCTTTCCTCCTGCTCCCACCCTCCTATAACCACAAACTTCTGCCCCACATTCTAATATTGCATTTTTAAAACTATTCCAAACCTCTTCAACCCCCCCACTACTCATCTTTGCACTAGCCCACCTTTCTGCCAATAGTCGCTTATATCTCACCCGAACTTCCTCCTCCCTTAGTTTATACACTTTCACCTCCCTCTTACTTGTTGTTGCCACCTTCCTCTTTTCCCATCTACCTCTTACTCTAACTGTAGCTACAACTAAATAATGATCCGATATATCAGTTGCCCCTCTATAAACATGTACATCCTGGAGCCTACCCATCAACCTTTTATCCACCAATACATAATCTAATAAACTACTTTCATTACGTGCTACATCATACCTTGTATATTTATTTATCCTCTTTTTCATAAAATATGTATTACTTATTACCAAATTTCTTTCTACACATAGCTCAATTAAAGGCTCCCCATTTACATTTACCCCTGGCACCCCAAATTTACCTACTACTCCCTCCATAACATTTTTACCCACTTTAGCATTGAAATCCCCAACCACCATTACTCTCACACTTGATTTAAAACTCCCCACGCATTCACTCAACATTTCCCAAAATCTCTGTCTCTCCTCTACACTTCTCTCTTCTCCAGGTGCATACACGCTTATTATAACCCACTTTTCACATCCAATCTTTATTTTACTCCACATAATCCTTGAATTAATACATTTATAATCCCTCTTTTCCTCCCATAGCTTATCCTTCAACATTATTGCTACTCCTTCTTTAGCTCTAACTCTATTTGAAACCCCTGACCTAATCCCATTTATTCCTCTCCACTGAAACTCTCCCACCCCCTTCAGCTTTGTTTCACTTAAAGCCAGGACATCCAGCTTCTTCTCATTCATAACATCCACAATCATCTCTTTCTTATCATCTGCACAACATCCACGCACATTCAGACTTCCCACTTTGACAATTTTCTTGTTCTTATATATATATATATATATATATATATATATATATATATATATATATATATATATATATATATATATATATATATATATATATATATATATATATATATATATATATATATATATATATATATATATATATATATATATATATATATATATATATATATATATATATATATATATATATATATATATATATATATATATATATATATATATATATATATATATATATATATATATATATATATATATATATATATATATATATATATATATATATATATATATATATATATATATATATATATATATATATATATATATATATATATATATATATATATATATATATATATATATATATATATATATATATATATATATATATATCATTCTAAATGACCATACCACCTCAACAACCCCTCTTCTGCCCTCTGACTAATGCTTTTATTAACTCCACACCTTCTCCTAATTTCCACACTCGAATTTTCTGCATAATATTTACCACACATTGCCCTTAGACAGGGACGTCTCCACTGCCTCCAACCGTCTCCTCACTGCTGCATTTTACCACCCAAGCTTCACATCCATATAAAGAGTGTTGGTACTACTATACTTTCATACATTCCCTTCTTTGCCTCCATAGATAACGTTTTTGACTCCACATATACCTCAACGCATTCACTCACCTTTTTTCCCTCATCAATTCTATGATTAACCTCATCCTTCATAAATCCATCCATGACCAAGTCAACTCCCAAGTATCTGAAAACATTTACTTCTTCCATACTCCTCCCCAATTTGATATCCAATTTTTTCTTTATCTAAATCATTTGATACCCTCATCACCTTACTCTTTTCTATATTCACTTTCAACTTTCTACCTTTACACATTCTCAAACTCATCCACTAACCTTTGCAATTTTTCTTTAGAATCTCCCATAAGCACAGTATCATCAGCAAAAGTAACTGTGTCAATTCCCATTTTGAATTTGATTCCCCATAATTTAATCCCACCTTTCTACGAACACCTAGCATTTACTTCTTTTACAACCCCATCTATAAATATATTAAACAACCATGGTGACATTACACATCCCTGTCTAAGACCTACTTTTACCGGAAGTATTCTCCCTCTCTTCTACACACCCCTAACCTTAGCATCACTATCCTCATAAAAACTCTTTACAGCATTTAGTAACTTACCACCTATTCCATATACTTGCAACATCTGCCACATTGCTCCTCTATCCACTCTATCATATGCCTTTTCTAAATCCATAAATGCAATAAAAACTTCCCTACCTTTATCTAAATACTGTTCACATATATGCTTCAATGTAAACACTTGATCTACACATCCCCTACCCACTCTGAAGCCTCCCTGCTCATCATAATCCTACATTCTGTCTTACCTCTAATTCTTTCAATTATATCCCTACCCGTATACTTTTCCTGGTATACTCAGTAAACTTATTCCTCTATAATTTTTACAATCTCTTTTGTCCCCTTTCCCTTTATATAAAGGGACTATACATGTCTCTCCGCCAATCCTAGGTACCTTCCCCTATTTCATACATTTATTAAACAAAGTACCAACCACTCCAACACTATATCCCCCTGCTTTTAACATTTCTGTCATGATCCCATCAGTTCCAGCTGCTTTACCCCTTTCATTCTACGTGTGCCTCGCGTACCTCCCCACGTTACATTCTGCTCTTCTTCACTCCTAAAAGATGGTATACCTCCTGGCCAGTGCATGAAATTACGCCTCCCTTTCTTCCTTAACATTTAAAAGTTCCTTAAAATATTCTCGCCATCTACCTAATACCTCCATCTCCCCATCTACTAACTCCCCTACTCTGTTTTTAACTGACAAATCCATACTTTCCCTAGGCTTTCTTAACTTGTTTAACTCGCTCCAAATTTTTTTCTTATTTTCATTAAAATTTCTTGACAGTGCCTCTCCCACTCTATCATCTGCTCTCCTTTTGCACTCTCTCACCACTCTCACCTTTCTATTACCTATCTCTCTCTCTCTCTCTCTCTCTCTCTCTCTCTCTCTCTCTCTCTCTCTCTCTCTCTCTCTCTCTCTCTCTCTCTCTCTCTCTCTCTCTCTCTCTCTCTCTCTCTCTCTCTCTCTCTCTCTCTCTCTCTCTCTCTCTCTCTCTCTCTCTCTCTCTCTCTCTCTCTCTCTCTCTCTCTCTCTCTCTCTCTCTCTCTCTCTCTCTCTCTCTCTCTCTCTCTCTCTCTCTCTCTCTCTCTCTCTCTCTCTCTCTCTCTCTCTCTCTCTCTCTCTCTCTCTCTCTCTCTCTCTCTCTCTCTCTCTCTCTCTCTCTCTCTCTCTCTCTCTCTCTCTCTCTCTCTCTCTCTCTCTCTCTCTCTCTCTCTCTCTCTCTCTCTCTCTCTCTCTCTCTCTCTCTCTCTCTCTCTCTCTCTCTCTCTCTCTCTCAATCTATATATATATATATATATATATATATATATATATATATATATATATATATATATATATATATATATGTATGTATGTATGTATGTATGTGTGTGTGTAAATATTATGCAGAAAATTCGGAGTGTAGGAAGGAAATTAGGAGAAGGTGTGGAGTTAATAAAAGCATTAGTCAGAGAGGGCAGAAGAGGGGTTGTTGAGGTGGTTTGGTCATTTAGAGAGAATGGATCAAAGTAGAATGACATGGAAAGCATATAAATCTATAGGAGAAGGAAAGAGGGGTAGGGGTCGTCCTCAATAGGGTTGGAAAGAGGGGGTAAAGGAGGTTTTGTGGGTGAGGGGCTTGGATTTCCAGTAAGCGTGCATGAGCATGTTAGATAGGAGTGAATGGAGACGAATGATACTTGGGACCTGACGATCTGTTGTTGTGTGAGCAGGGTAATATTTAGTGAAGGGATTCAGGGAAACCGGTTATTTTCATATAGTCGGACTTGAGTCCTGGAAATGGGAAGTACAATGCCTGCACTTTAAAGGAGGGGTTTGGGATATTAGCAGTTTGGAGGGATATGTTGTGTATCTTTATATGTGTATGCTTCTAAACTGGTGTATTCTGAGCACCTCTGCAAAAACAGTGATAATGTGTGAGTGTGGTGAAAGTGTTGAATGATGATGAAAGTATTTTCTTTTTGGGGATTTTCTTTCTTTTTTGGGTCACCCTGCCTCGGTGGGAGACGGCCGACTTGTTGAAAAAAAAAAAATATATATATATATATATACTATATATAAAATGTAAGAGAAACACATTAAAGACGGTTCTGAAATTTTTGTAATTAATATTGATCACACCTTAACATAGATATGACTTGAGGGTCTCATTTGTTTCATTAGTCTTGTGTTTACAAGGTCACTGGCAGTGTTCTTTTGTGAGGTCACAGGTGGTGGGCTTGTTTGAGTGACGTCACCCGGTTGATTTCCGGTATGGAATATTAGTTCTGTGGGGTCTTACGGTCTGTCTTCAGTTTGGCAGTCCACTCCTTGACAACTGCCCTGGTGAGTATTTGGTCTCCTTTCTTAACATAAATGTGGTCTGTCAGTGAGGCCACCAGGATGTATCCCATCTTCTCCATGTGTGAGTGACTGAACGTACCTTCCTCATCCTCAGCTACTATGACCCTGACGGAGACGCTGCTGGTGTTGAAGAAGGAGTCCAGGATGAGTGCCTCTGTGCCTTGAACGTCCAATGAGAGGAGGTCAACAGTAGAGACGTTCAGGGCCAACAGGTAGGAGAGCAGAGGGAAGCACTGAACAGACGAAAAGCTTTTCTCCATCGTTTTCTCAGTGTGAAGTTTGTTTGGGTAACTCTGCCGCAGTTCATGACTGTGACCGCGGAACGACCACCAGTAAGCCTTATCAAACGAGTTCCTCTCCAACACGTAATGGGAAACTATGATGGTTTTCTTTGGGTATGGCTCAGAGGAAAGGCAAGTGTTCGAGCTCCAAGCTTTACGGTGCTTGAAGCTGAGAGCTTTGTAGCTTTCCTTGTCTGGTTCCACCAGAAGACCTGTCCATTCCAAGGAAGTCTCCAGCCAAAGTGTATTTGAGAGATAAACACCGTTCAGCGCCCCGGCCTCCACAAAGAACCCTCCACGCTGGTCACCAAACATTTCTTGTAGATGCCTGTGTATCCAAGGCCACGTGAAATCTTGTTTGCCTATCTGATCTTGAAGACTGTTGGAGAAATTGTAAGGTAAGAGAGAGGGAGGGACTAAGAAGTCTCTCCTAAGGACTTCCAGCAGGTGTGGGTCCCTGGCTGATACAGGACCTGATAACCTGTACCATAAGTCTCTCTCCATCCTTGACCCAACCTGAAAAAAGGAAAGTAAAATTGTTGTCAATGTTCATTATTACTAGACTTCATGCGAAGTTATATTTTAAGTTAACTCTTAGTGCTGAATGGCCTGCTGGGTTTAGCTCTCTGCGATATTTCTTAATGTTAAGTGCTAAACCCATGTGGGCCATCCAGAGCAAGACAAACGTGGTGAAGGCTTGATCCTCTGTCTACTGAGAGCAAGACAGATGCGCTTTCTATTTGTACTCGTCTAGATAGTTTAGCGTTTTGTTTAAAGTTTAATAATAAATGTTAATTTTATCTACAGTTTAAATTTGCAAATTTCATACACAATTACTTTCACTAGCAGGTATGACTTGATGCCATTATTATGCTACTTAGTGAGCATTAAAACCTTATGGATCATACGGTTACTATAGAATAAGAAATAAAAAATATATAAAATAAGTACTTCAAAGTGGACTCCACCGGTATAGTTCTCTTACTCTTTAGTTGTTCCTGAAGAAAAATCTTTAAGGGGTTGCCTGATTTTTTGCCTTACAAATTGGCCTGGTCATGGACTGGGCCGCAGGGGCGTTGACCCCTGGAATACCCTCCAGGTATACTCCAGGTAACTTTTCGTTCTTATTTCCCTCATAACACGAGAAGTCCTTATCTGATCAGTTTCAAAGTTCCAGCACTAGGTGGTAGGGAAAAGCTCCCTATCTTGAAATAGTATAAAACACAGACAAGTTGATAAGTAAGTCACATGTACAGCAGTTGGGTGTCTTTAGTGTTGAAATGTTTTGCCTACACAGTAGGCTTCTTCAGTCAAATACAGAGGCAGCAGGTGTAGTAGTGAAATAAAGATGATGTAATTAGTCCATCAACCTTGGAGAAAAAGTATTTGAGATGGTCAGTCCCTCAGCCTGGAGAAGAGTTCAGCTTCACGGAACTGAAGGACTGACCACCTAGAATACTATTTCCCCAAGGTTGATGGACTGATTACATCATCTTCATTTCACTACTACACCTGCTGCTTTTGTATTTGACTGAAGAAGCCTACTGTGTAGGCAAAACGTTTCAACACTAAAGACACCCAACTGTTGCACATGGGTCTTACCTATCAAGTTCTCTGTGACCAAAGTTACTGAACCCATCCCCAGCATCCTGGAATGGCTCTGATAACTTCCAAAAGCCTTAGTGTCACAGCTAAATTGTTAAAAAAAAATTACTTCTTAATTTGACTACACTGGAGAAAGTTAAGTGTCTAGGTGAACCACTTCCATTTTTTATGTGTGAAATAGTGTGAAATTTTAATCAATGGAAATAACTCACTCTGATTTTCTTTGGGTTATCTTGGTGGATAAATTAAATATGCTACTGTATATGACAACATGTGCACCTGTATTTATGCCTACCTGTACCTAAATAAACTTACATTATATATATTTGAGTCTAACTCTTCAGAACAATTTTAACATTTAATAACTGATGGCTCTTATGACCAGGATATTAGTAAGTTAGTTTGTGTACCACATACTCATGGTGTGGATGATAATTGCCACAAACCCACAGCCACACCCAATGCCACAACTACAACCACAAAAAAAAAATATCCTAGCAAACAGAAATCAAATATGTGCAAATTCTGTCCTAGGCTGGAATGTTCCTGCACACTAACGGTCCCTCTCCAAGCAGGAGAAATTGCAAACCTGGAGAATATATAGAGAACTTTCACTACATGTATAAGTATGATAAAGCACCTAAATTACTGGGAATGGTTGAAATTCCTTGATTTGTACTCCTGGAACTCAGGCGAGAAAGATGCATGATAATATACACTTGGAAAATCTAGAGGAACTAGTCTCAAATTTGCACACGAAAATCACTCCCTATGAAAGCAAAAGACTGGGCAGGAGAAGCAGCATCCCCTCCCAATGGAAAGTAAGGGTGCCACGAGTACACTAAGAGACGATACAATAAGTGTCAGGGGCCCAAGACTGTTCAACTGTCTCTCAGCATACATAAGGGGGGATTACAAATAGACCCCTGGCTGTCTTCAAGAAGGCACTGGACAGGCACCTAAAGTCAGTACCTGACCGTTGGTTTGGGTGCGGCCAACAGTAACAGCCTAGTTCATCATGCCCTGATCCACCATCAGGCCTGGTTATGGACTGGGCCGTGGGGGTGTTGTCCCCAGAACACCCTCCAAGTAAACTCCGGATATGTATGGTGGTCACCACATGCCCACAGTGTGTGTGGTGGCTACCACATACCCATGGTGTGGGTGGTAGACAACACACATATGGGTCAGAGGTAACTATCGCCCACACCATGGGTCAAGGGTGCATAATACAGCTATTGAACTCTGAGATATCAAGAGGAAGCCGCTTCAGTTTGGCTTCAATGCTGGTGTTTCTTAGAGGAAGGCATTAAACAGTTTAGAGTTATGTTTGCCCTGTCTTGCAGTTTCTGTTGAAGATATTGTGATATTATTTATCCATGTGATAACTTGTTAGTGCATCTTCTGGTTTGCTTTAAATCTTCAATACTAATATTTAACTGCATTGGAAACTTGTGCCGCACTCTGCACTATTCTTATTGTCTGTATGGAGGTACAGGGGCTGGGGTTATGCAATACCGGGATATCTTACATCTACTTTAACACACCGGTGACCCAAGAAAAGAGGAAACTCATTCACCATCATTCACTCAATTGCTTTTTGCTACAAATAGGTAATTAATAAGAAAAAATTATATAGAGATAATGACTCACCTGTAAGGGTCTTCCATTACTGAAGAACATATAGAACATACTGCTAACCAGGACAAGAACAACCATAAGCAGTATAATGGATCTCATAACACACTGCATCCTTCAGTCATATAATATTCTCAGTGTCCAGCTTCCATTAAAGTTTTATGAGTTCTTGTTAGAGTTCACTTTAATTATTTCACATAAATGACGTGATAGCTCATTTAAAATATTTGAAAGTTCACTTTAATAAGTTCTTAGCTTCATTAGATTCGTTGACAGTTCACTTTAATTCTTAGATAATTGACTGTCGACCTCTGCAACCAAATCATCTGTAGAATAAATAAAATAGCCTTTATTTGTAGATTATAAAACAAAATATAAAATTCCAATCACACAATAGAGCGAAAAACTAATGTAAAAGACCTGGGAGTGGTAATGTCTTAGAATCTCACTTTCAAAGATCACAACAATGTGTCTACCATATCTGCTAAGAAAATGATATACGTATTGGATAATGATGAGAACCATCAAAACTAGGGATACCAAGCCCATAATGATTCTCTTCAAATAGTTTGTTCTTTCTAGGCTGGAATATTGCTGTACACTAACGACCCCTTTCAAGGCAGGTGAAATTGCAGACCTGGAGAATATACCAAGAACTTTCACTGCATGTATAAGTACCTTAAATTGGAAACAGCTGAAGACCCTTGACCAGTACTCCTTGGAACACAAGCAAGATAATATGATAACATACACTTGGAAAATCCTAGAGGGACTAATCCCAAATCTACACAAGAAAGCAAAAGACTCAGCAGGCTGTGCAACATTCCCCCAATAAAAAGCAGTGGCATCATGAGTATGCTAGGAGACAACACAATAAGTGTCAGGGGCCCAAGACTGTTCAGCTGCCTCCCAGCATACATAAGGGGTATTACCAATAGACTCCTGGTTGTCTTCAAGAGGGAGTTGGACAGACACCTAAAGTCAGTGCTTCACCAGTCGGGCTGTAGTTCATACATAAGTCTGCATTTGGCCAGCAGTAACAGCCTGGTTGATCAGGCCCTAATCCACCACGAGTCTTGGTCATGGACCGGGCAGAGGGGGCGTTGACCCGCGGAATACCCTTAAAGTATAATCCAGGTACCTTTATTAAATATGAAACTAAACCCATGTTGGCCATTCTATTCAAATTCAAATTCAAAGTTTATTCTCTATAAGTATTACAATGCTGAGTTTACAGAATTTGGTTATTGTGTGGTTTACATGTAGTAAAATAATAATTACAGAGTGTACCACTAGAACACCTAGCATGGCTAGGCATTTCGGGCAGACTTAGATTAAACCTTAAGTTTAAAATATTACAAAATTATGAGGTAAGTTGGTATTATGGCTAAGTGACTAAATACTAGTTTGTGAGTTCAGAAATGTGAATGCTTTTGTTTTGGCACTATACATAGTTTCAGTATTGGAGTATCACAGGCCAACTTATGACTAGTTAAGATTCATTATTTTGAGATTGAGATTGATATTTCTGTTTATGGTCAAATGGGTGAGTGAGTGTAAGTGTTAACCACCAGGTGGTATTCGTGTAATTAGTTGACAAGGTGTATCAGGGAGATAAGATGTTTTCTGATGGTAGTTTTGAAGGTGATGAATGTGTCTGCAGTTTTAGAATTTTCAGGTACGGTGTTCCAGATTTTAGGGCCTTTGACATACACTGAATTTTTGTAAAGGTTTAGTCGGACACGGGGAATGTCATAGTTTGTGTCTGGTGTTGTGCCTGTGGGTTCTGTCACAACTATCAAGAAAGCATTTTAGGTCAAGGTTAATATTGGAATTTAAGGTCCTGTAGATGTAGATTGCACAGTAGTAAGTGTGGATGTACTGAACAGGGAGTAAGTTTAGATCTATGAAGAGTGGGGGGAGGGAGGGGTGTTGCCAGGGATGGGATTTAGTGGTTATTCTTACTGCGGCTTTTTGTTGGGTTATTATTGGCTTTAGGTGTGTTGCTGCAGTTGAACCCCAAGCACAGATAGCATAGGTGAGGTATGGATATATAAGTGAATGGTATAGTGTGAGAAGGGCAGTTTGCGGCACGTAGTATCATATCTTGGAGAGGATCCCAACCGTTTTGGATACTTTTTTGGTTATGTGTTGGATATGGGTGCTGAAGTTCAGGTTGTTGTCAAGGTATAGGCCTAGGAATTTGCCCTCATTATGCCTGGCAATTAGAGTGTTGTCGATCTTAATGTTAATTTGTGCATCTCCTGCTCTGCTACCAAACATAATGTAGTAGGTTTTGTCAATGTTAAGCGTAAGTTTATTGGCTGTCATCCAAGTCGATATTTTGATCATCTCATTAACAATGGTGTTGAGGGTGGCCAGATTAGGGTGAGAGATGACATAAGTCATGTCGTCAGCAAAGAGAATGGGGTTCAGGTGTTGAGATACGTTTGGAAGATCATTGATGTATATGAGGAAGAGCAGGGGACCAAGGACACTTCCCTGCGGAACTCCAGTATCAAGTGGCAGTGTTGTTGATGCTGTGTCTTTAATGGTGACATACTGATACCTATTAGTAAGGTAAGATTTGAAATATGCAAGCGCATGGCCTTTTATACCATAATGGTCAAGTTTGTGGAGTAGGATGCCGTGGTCTACTGTGTCAAAAGCTTTTCTTAGGTCAATAAAAATTCCTAGTGGATATTCCTTATTTTCCAGTGCTGTGTAAAGCAGATCTAGCATTTTTATGATTGCATCATTAGTGCTTTTATTTTTCCTGAATCCAAATTGGCAGGGGTTGAGTATGTTTTGTGCCATTAAAAATGAATATAGTCTCCTGTGCACGAGTTTCTCAAAGATTTTGGATAGCAATGGTAAGTTTGGTATTGGCCTATAGTTGTTTAAATTTGTAGGGTCACCACCTTTATGTATTGGTGTAACCCTTGCCGTCTTGAGTAGTTTCGGGAAGGTGCTAGTTTCTAGTGACTTGTTAAAAAGTAATGAGATAGCATGCGAGAGGACATGGGCCACTCTCTTGTACAATAATGGTGGGACATGAGACAGATTCCCTGAGTTATTTTTAAGTGACTTTATAATCTCGGTGACTTCCGTGGGCTCAGTTGGAGCAAGATAGAAGGAATTTGGGAAATTCCCATCTAGGTAGTCCCCGGCATGGGCATTGGTACGTGGGATTTTATTGGCGAGATTAGAACCTATGGTTGAGAAGAAGTCGTTTATCTTGTTAGCTGTGTCAGTGGGATGTAGTGGTGTTTCATTAGGTTTAGTTAGGACAATATTCTTGTTTTTTTTTTCAGTTTGTGGGTCCCTAGAGTCTGAGAGAGTGTTTTCCAGGTCTTTTTTATATCTCCTCTTGTGTCAGTGAATCTACTGGAGTAGTATAGTTGTTTGGCTTTCTTTATTACTTTGGTGAGGACTGATGAATAGTGTTTAAGAATATCTTTGTGTATTAAGCCCTGTCTATATTGCTTTTCATATTGGTGTTTCTTATCAATGGATTTCAGAATGGTGCTGGTTAGCCATGGGCAACCAAGCCGTTTGTTTGTGATCTGTTTCGTTTTTATAGGACAATGTTTGTTGTATAGTCTAAGTAATTTGTTAAGAAAAATGTCTGTCCAGTCATCAGTACCATTGGCCTTGGAGAATTCTGTAGGCCAGTCAACAGTCTCTAGGTCAGCTCTGAACTTCCTTATTGAGGCCTCATCATGGAGTCTAAATGAAACTTTGTTGTATTCAAGTGGTGGTTTACTAATGTTTGTCAAGAGGAAGGTAGGGTGGTGGTCTGTAGTGCTATCTGTGATTATCCCTGATTTAAGGGGGGCTAGTATATTGGTCCATATGTGGTCTATTATGGTTGCACTTGTTTCAGTGAGCCTGGTTGGTTTATTATTGTTGGTATGAGAAGTGTGTTGTTCATATTGTTGATGAAATCAGTTACAGGCTGATCATCTAGTAGGCCAAGGTTGATGTTGAAGTCTCCAGCTAAGAGAAGGTGGCGCTTATTCATTTGTCTGTTTGTTATTAGTGACTTTAATTTCTCACTGAAATTTGGGATGTTTGTGTGGGGTATCCGGTAAATGGCACCGATTGTTATAGGTGTCTTAAGGTTTTTTACAGAAAAATTAGCAAAAATGTATTCTCCATATTCATCACTAAAGCAAGTGGTGCTAATACAAGGTAATTGGTTAGAGTAATAGATTGCAATACCACCCCCAACTTGGTATGGTCTGCATTTGTGGATTGCTGTGTATCCTGGTAGAGGGTAGAAATCTATTGTGTCCTGCTTAAGCCAGGTCTCAGTAAGAATAATGCAGGAGAAGGGTGTCTTTAGTGATTCAAGGAGTGCTAGGAGGTCATCATAGTGTTTGCTTAAGGACCTGATGTTGTAGTTAAGTACTGATAGACTTTTAGCATTGTTTAGGATAGTGCTGGCTTGTGTTGCTGTGTAATAAAGGCAGTTACTTTCCAATAGGTTTTGATTGTGTGTCAAATTATGGAAAAATTTGTGAAAGTATTAAGTATAAAGCTTATCTACTACACCAGGTCATTAAGACTGCATGTCACCTGTACACCACCAGTCACTACACCAGGTCATTAAGACTGCATGTCACCTGTTTACCACCAGTCACTGCACCAGGTCATTAAGACTGCATGTCACCTGTACACCACCAGTCACTACACCAAGTCATTACGACTGCATGTAACCTGTACACCACCAGTCACTACACCAGGTCATTTAGACTGCATGTCACCTGTATACCACCAGTCACTACTCCAGGTCATTTAGACTGCATGTCAC